>NC_080165.1:23795027-24070139 GCF_950295315.1 Erinaceus europaeus
AGTAGGGCGGCAGTGGTGCGGGTTAAGCGCAAGTGGTGCAAAGCGTTAAGGACTGATGTTAAGGATCCTGGTTCCAGCCCCTGGCTCCCCATCTGCAGGGGAGTCCCTTCACAGGTGGTGAAACAGGTCTTCAGGTGTCTTTCTCTTGCCCTCTCTGTCTTCTCCTCTCTCCATTTCTCTCTATCCTATCTAGCAACGGCATCAATAACAACAATAATAACTACAACAACAATAAAAAGACAAGGGCAACAGGGAAAGTAAATAATTTTTTTTTTTTTTTAATGGAGAGAGGAGGGGAAAACAGAAAGATAAGACACCTGCAGACCTGCTTCACCGCCTGTGAAGTGACTCCCCTACATGGGGGATTTGTGGGCTCGAACCCGGGTCCTTACACTGGTCCTTGCGCTTTGCTCCACCCACCCACCCACATGGCTTAATCCACTGTCCTTTTTTTTTTTTTTCCCCTGAGCCTGAAATCTGATATGTAGGTGGATCCAAGTTATTGCCTGGGGAGATGATGTTATGGTTGAAAAAAGGACCAGAAAGCTGCATCAGGGAAGAGAGTAGCTCCCTAATATGGGAAAGGAGTATAAATATTGTTGACTGTAAACCCTATCGATTTGATGTGATCTGGGGCCCATATTCAGTTTAGGAGCCTATGTGACCTTTGCATCCCTGTAGGTCTGAGCTCATATTCTGTGGTCATGAGTAGGAACATTCCAAGCTGCCCCAATATCGACCCATCTTCCTCAGGTGTAGCATAGAGTATGTTGTCCAGCCTCCCTTAGGAGGATGGAACATTCTCTACCATTGTTGATCCAAGTTGAGGGCAAGGTCCTAGTGTTTTTCCTGATAGAGATGACTGGTAACAATGTAGAGAGGGATTTATTCAAGGTCTAGGCCCATCATGTCTGTTTGGGAATCTCAGGATGCCCCGACTAGGACCCCAGCTGATGGAGTGGAAACTGATTTTAAACAAGGTCTTTGAGTAGTTAACATGTATTTAACATTGGCTGGGATTCTTGCCCTCATAGGAATTTTAAAGAAACCATGCTTAATTAATTAATGGAAGGTTTTCCATATTTAGAAAATAGGCATTAGAGGCGGTCGGGCGGTAGAGCAGCAGGTGAAGCACATAGACAGACAAGCAGTGAAGCATGTCTGCAGGTGTCTTCCCCTCTCCATTTCTCTCTGTCCTATCCAACAACAATAATGACCACAACAGTGGTAAAACAAGGGCAAAAAAAGGAGGGAGAGCTTCCAGGAGCAGTGGTTTCATGGTGATGCAGGCACCTAGCCCCAGCAATAACCCTGGAGGCAAAAAAAAAAAAAAAAAGAAAAAGAAAATAGTCATTAGGAAGGGCCAGAAACACTGGCTCTTACCTTCCATACTGACCTTTGATACACCGCATATTGCTCCAAGCTCCTTGGACTGCAGTGGGCAACACTCAGCTAAAAGCCTAACTGTAAAGCAGGTTTCTGAATACACAGCTAGGGCCACAGTAAGGTCCTGCGCGCACTGCCTCCCCTTCTCCCGAGGATCCCTAAGACTACAACCCCCAGCATGCCCCGCGGCCATCCCCGCTTGACTCAGCGCGCGTGCGCAGTGTGGCTACCGAGCGCTGACTGGGTCCAAGCGGCACAGCGGAGCCCGGACCCAGGTTGGCACGAAGGTGGCACGGACGCGTGTGGCAGCTGTACGTCACCACCGGGGCGCTCAGTGTGCTGGGCGCGACGTCGGCCGGGACTCGCTAGGTTTGCGCCTATTCTTGTCCCTCAGGTGGGAACGCGGGGGCAGCTGCGGACAGACGGACCGAGGGGTCGAGAAGCGCCGCGGCGTGTGGGCCGGGGAGTCCGGGCCTGTGGCGGCCGGGCGGGGCGGGGGGGTCCTGGTGGCCGCGGGGCCTGCGGGAGCCTGAGGTGCGGGGCCGCTCGGAGCCTCCGTCCCTCGGGGCGGGGCGGGGCGGGGCGGCCCCCGGGAGTCGGGGACCCCGGCCGGTGTCCCAGGGAGGGGGGTGGCTGACGGGCTCCGGAACCTCCTTGCCGGGCGCTGGCCCGCGGGGGCGGCGGGGGAGCGAAGACCCCGGGCTGGAGCTCAGGCGCCGCGGCGGGGGGCGGGGAGCGGGCGCTGACGGGGCTCCCGGCGCACCTGGCCTCATCTCGGGGCGGTCGGGGGGCGGCGGCGCCTCGCCAGGGTCGCAGGTGCGGGGCGTGGGCAGCGGAGAGGCGGCTGTCGGGCCTCGCGGGAGCCGCTGGAGGGGCGTTTGCGGGCGGGTCTCGGAACACCCAGCGGAGGGGGTGTTTCGGGCTGGGCTTGGGTGGCAGCTTACCCTCTTATCCTATGGTTTCGTGGGTATTTTCTATTTTATAAATACATGAAAAAAACTGTCCCCGCGAGTCGGGCAGTAGCGCAGCGGGTTCAGCGCACGTGGCGCAAAGCGCAGGGACCGGCTTTAGTATCGCGGGTCGAGCCCCCGGCTCCCCGCCTGCAGCGGGGTCGCTTCACAGGAGGTGAAGCAGGTCTGCAGGTGTCTGTCTTTCTCTCCCTCTCTGTCTTCCCCTCCTCTCTCCATTTCTCTCTGTCCTATCCAACAACGACAATAATAATAACTAAAGCAACAAGGGCAACAAAAGGGAAAATAAATATTAAAAACAAAACAAAAAAGCAGCCCCCTAGGCAGGACTCACACACAGCTCGCAGCTTCTCACTGGTGGTCACACCTGTAGGGAGCTACGGCCTCGCTTCTGCGTATGTTTGGCTCGTCCTGGTTAGTTTGGGTTGAGGTCCTTCCATAAACCTGCAGCTGACCCGGCCCAGCCCAGAACAGTACAGGCCTGGGAACAGAAACTTCGTGATCCCCCTCCCCATCCAACACTGCTCGGCTCTGGCTTATGGTGCTGCTGGGGGTCGAACCTGGGACCTTCATGCCGTGGCCGTGGCACATCCGGCCCCGGGTTTGCGCCCGCTCCCCACCTGCAGCGGGGAAGCCGGTGTCTCCCCCCACCCCTGTCTCTCTATCTCTCTGCCTCTAGGGTTATCGCTGGGGCTCGGTGCCTGCACTACGAAACCCACTGCTCCTGGCTGCCATTTTCTTCTATATCATTGGACAGGACAGAGAGAAATGGAGAGAGGAGGGGAAGACAGGGAGAGAGAAAGACAGACACCTGAAGCAGACCTGCTTCACCGCCTGTGAAGCGACTCCCCTGCAGATGCTTCCTACTATGTGCGCTACTGCGCGGACCCATCAGCAGGTGTGTCTCTGGCGCTCTCTGTCACTATCTCCCCTGCCCTCTAAATTTCTTTCTGACATGTCAAATTCAAAAAAAAAGAAAAAGGAAAAAAGAAAGAAAATGGCCGGCAGTAGTGCCATAACCCTGGAGGCAAAATTAATTAAAAGTAAAAATGCCAATTTTTATTGTTACTATTTTATGTATTTATTCGTAAAGAGAGGGCGAGACAGACACACACACACACCAGAGCACTGTTCAGTTCCAGTGTATGGTGGTGGTAGGGGTGAAACATGGGACCTCAGAGTCTCAGGCACGAGTCCTTTGCAGAACCATTATAGTAGTTCCCCAGCCCAGAAACTTACACATAAAAGAGTTTACTAGTCTTTGGAAATTACCAGATTGAAGTAAAAGTAAGTGAACAACACAGAAGTAAACCTGATCTTAAAATGGAATATTGAGAAAGGTGGTTTGGGAGGTAAAGTGTTGAACCCTCAAGCATGAGGTCCTGTATTTGATTTTCCATAGCACATGTGCCAGAGTGATACTCTGGTTCTCTCTCTCATTAATAGATTTTTTTTTTTAATCTTAAAAAAAAAAAAAAAAACGAGGCCAAGTAGTAGCACACTTGGTTGAGCGCAAGCACATGTTACAATGCTCAAGGACTTGGGTTCGAGCCCCCAGTCCCCACCTGCAGGGGGAAAGCTTCACAAGTGGGAAAGCAGGGGCTGCAGGTGTCTCTCTCCCTCTCTGTCTCCCCCTTCCCTCTCAATTTCTGGTGGTCTCTATCCAGTAAACAAAGATAATTTAAAAAATTTTAAAAGGACAAAAAAAAAAAGAGGAGTCAGGCGCAAAGCGCAAGGACTGGTGTAAGGATTCCTGTTCGAGCCCCCGCCTCCCCACCTGTAGGGAAGTTGCTTCCTGTAGGGAAGTGTCTTTTTCTTCCCCTCTCTGTCTTACCCTCCTCTCTCCATTTCTCTTTGTCCTATCCAACGATGATATCAGTAACAACAACAATAATAACTACAACAATAAAAACAAGGGCAACAAAAAGGAAATAAATATTTTTTTAAATCTTAGAAAAAAAACAAGTAAAGGAAAAAGAAAATGTCCATCTTCCATGAGTTGGGGACTGGGAGATACCAGTGCTCAGGGCAGGCAAGGATTAAAGTCATCAGACCACAAAAAATAAAGGGGAGGCTGTAGCCCATTGACTCAGTGCCCCCTTATGGACTAACGAAAAAGAAAAAAAGGGGGTGGGGGAAGATTGAGAGATGAGCTCAGGAGAGAATCACCTCCTGACTCTCCTCTTCTGCCTAAATTGGATGCCAGGAACACCTTTGTTTTAGAAACCTAAACAGTGTTCTGAGTTGCTTGTGTTTCTGGTTTCTTTTTTTTTTTTTTTAAGATTTTATTTATTTATTAGAATAAGATAGGAGAGAGAGAGAGAAAGAACCAGACATCACCCTGGTACATGTGCTGCCTGGGACTGAACTTGGGGGGGACCTCATGCTTGAGAGTCCTATGACATATCCACTGCCCCACCTCCTGGACCACTGTCTTTTTTAGGAGTTTTGGCGGGAGTCCAACATCTTGTGCAATTGGTGATGTAGCACCAATTTCATCTGCTTATTCTCCATATTGTCTCCTCTTCTCAGCTGGTGACATCAGTAATTTTCCACAGCAGTCATTCATGAGCTACTGCACACTGTCACCAGGAAGTGGAGAAGCACTGTGCGAAGTACACACAGAGGAAATAAGGATCTGATTTCTTTGCCATCACAGTCTACTCACAGATTAAGGCAGGAAATACGGACTGAAAACACAAGTTATGTTAGAGATTTAGAATACCAGGGTCCAGGCTTCTCTACACAAAAATCCTTGACCTTTGGGAGTCAGGCAGGTTAACCACGCGCTGCAGGTTAAGCGCACATGGTGCAAAGTTCAAGGACCCTGGTTCCAGGATCCTGGTTCCAGCCCCCCGCTCCCCCACCTGCAGGGGAGTCACTTCACAGGTGGTGAAGCAGGTCTGCAAGTGTCTGTCTTTTTCTCCCCCTCTGTCTTCCCCTCCTCTCTCCATTTCTCTCTGTCCTATCCAACAATGACATCATCCTCAACAACAATAATACTACAACAGCAATGAAAGACAACAAAGACAACAAAGGCAACAAAAAGGGAAAATAAATATAAAAAAAATTTTTCAAAAATCCTTAACCATTTCTTGAGTGTCTGCTGTTTGCCAAGTGCTGCCGTTGTCACTTGTGAGGCGCGGGTACTGCCATTCTCATATAGCACGCGTGTAGTTTAGGCACAGAAATTGAATGGCTTCTACGGACATGTGCCAGAGCCAGAATTAAAGTTGTAGTCTGAATCTGACACTCTGGTCGCCATACTGTGCCGTAGCATCTTACCAGTACATATTCTTGTTGGTTTGTTTCCCTCTGTTAGAAATCAGTTCCAGGGCTTCATATATGCACAGTGTGCTATACCACTGAGCTACATCCACGGCCCCCTCATTTCTTTTTTCCTTTTTTTTTTTTTTTTTTTTAAATTTTTTTATATTTATTTAATTTATTTATTCCCTTTTGTTGCCCTTGTTGTTTTATTGTTGTAGTTATTATTGTCGTCGTTGTTGGATAGGACAGAGAGAAAATGGAGAGAGGAGGGGAAGACAGATAGGAGGAGAGAAAGATAGACACCTGCAGACCTGCTTCACCGCCTGTGAAGCGACTCCCCTGCAGGTGGGGAGCCGGGGTCCGAACCGGGATCCTTATGCTGGTCCGTGTGCTTTGCGCCACCTGCGCTTAACCCGCTGCGCTACAGCCGGACTCCCCCTTTTTTTTTTTTAAGATTTATTTATGAGAGAGAGGGAGAGAGAGAAAGTCAGAACATCTCTCTGACACATGTGCTGACACAGCTCAAACTTAGGGCTTCATGTTTGAGAATCCAGTGCTTTATCGACTGCTGCACCTCACAGAGAACCAAGGCCACTCATTTATTATTTTTTTAAAGACTGTATTTATTATTAATGAGAAAGATAGGAGAGAAAGACCCATACGTCACTCTGGCACATGTGCTGCTGGGGACTGAACTCCTGCTTGAGAGTTCAGTGCTTTATCCAATGTGCCACCTCCCGGACCATGGCCCCCTCATTCTTTTTTTTTTTTCCTGATAATATCTTTTTTTTTATTTATTTTTAATTTAAGAAAGGATAAATTAACAAAACCATAGGGTAGGAGGGGTACAACTCCACACAATTCCCACCACCCAATCTCCATATCCCACCCCCTCCCCTGATAGCTTTCCCATTCTCTATCCCTCTGGGAGCATGGACCCAGGGTCGTTGTGGGCCCCTCATTCTTAAAAAGAAAAAACGAGCGTAACGTGCAAGGACCGGCGTAAGAATCCCAGTTTGAGCCCCCAGCCCCTCACCTGCAGGGGAGTTGCTTCACAGGCAGTGAAACAGGTCTGCAGGGAATAAATAAATAAATACTAAAATAATAATAATACAAAAGAAAAAAAAATGCCACTACTATCTCCCTTCCGTTTCCTTTTTTTTTTTTTTTAATGTTTATTCCCTTTTGTTGTCCTTGTTTTTTTATTGTTGTAGTTATTGATGTTGTTGTTGGGTAGGACAGAGAGAAATAGAGGAGGGGAAGACAGAGAAGGAGAGAGATAGACACCTGCAGACCTGCTTCACTGCCTGTGAAGCAACTCCCCTGCAGCTGGGGAGCCGGGGGCTCGAACCGTGATCCTTAAGCTGGTCCTTGCGCTTTGCGCCACATGCGCTTAACCCACTGTGCTACCGCTGCGCTACTGCCCGACTCCCCCTTTTACTTCTTAAGCTTGCCCCCTCCCTCTAAGGAAGTAGTTTTCTTCTTTGTTTTTATGGAGACAGAAATTGAGAATGAAGAGGAAGAGAGGGAGAGACAGGTGCAGCACTGATTTACCACTTGTGAAGATTCCCTGCAGGTGGGGCCGAGGGACTTGAGCCTGGGGACTTGAGCACGGGAATATTTGTGCGCTGACGAGTGTGCCACCACCTGCACCCTAGATTTGTTCTTTAAAAGCAGACAGGAGGGAGTCGGGCTGTAGCGCAGCGGGTTAAGCGCAGGTGGCGCAAAGCACAAGGACCTGCATAAGGATCCTGGTTCGAACCCCGGCTCCCCACCTGTAGGGGAGTCACTTCACAGGCGGTGAAGCAGGTCTGCAGGTGTCTATCTTTCTCTCCCCCTCTCTGTCTTCCCCTCCTCTCTCCATTTCTCTCTGTCCTATCCAACGACAACAACAATAAAACAATAAGGGCAACAAAAGGGAATAAATAAATAAATATTAAAAAAATAAAAAATAAGAAGCAGACAGGAGGGGAGACCATGCAGTTGTGCATCCATTGCCTGGTACATTATCATATGCAGGGAGCAGGGTTCAAGCTCCCAGCCATCCATCTGCAGTGGGGAGGCTTCACGAGTGGTAAAGTAGGGCTGCAGGAGTCCTTTTCTCTCCATCTCCCACTCCAACCTCTCTCAATTTCTGTCTGTCCCACCAAAGAAGGGAGTGGATATGTATGCAGAAACCAAGCTCCAGTAATATAATAATAATAATAATAATAATGCAGACTGTATGCTTTTTTCTCTTTCATTTATTTCTTAGTTCATTACAGTTTGGCTTTTACCCTCAACTTGACTGAAATTGCTCTCATGTGCTCCACCCAGCCATGGATTGAATATCTGTTGTGTGTATCCTCTTCTAGAGTCAAAAAAGAGACTGACCTGACTATTGTTCTGAGGAGTAGGGATTAGTGAGGGAGAAAAAGAATTTCATAAAAAACAAAATAATGTACTAATTGCCGACTGAGCAGTCTTGGCTCTTGGGAGTTGGGGGAGGAACTCTTTGCTAAGAAAAAAACACTGGCCAGCCAAGAAAGCATATCCCTAAACTGTCCCAGACAGTGATGTCAGGACAGTGTGCTTAAATGGGGATTTACAGGAGTAACTCTCCACCCGTGAGAAATGACATAGTTGAAAGATACAGTCTGACATACCTTGAAATTGATACTTTACTTCTAAGCTATAATATTTTTCTTTATCTGTTTGTAACGTGCTTGCTTAACCAAGTGTGTTACCTCCCAGCCCCTTATTTATCTGTTTGTTAGAGAGACTAGAAACTACTAGAGATTGAACCTGGGTCCTCACTCATGCAAGTCCTATGCACTACCTACTGAGCCACCTCTCCTTCTAATTTATAATACCCACCCACAGTATGAGAGTATGACCTTTGTCTTTTCCACCACCTCCCTCACTTCATAGAGCAGTGGAGAGTGGTCAGTAAGTATTTGCTGAGTGAATGCCTCAGAGGATGCTGTGTTCAGCATGGTACACTCAGCTGTACTTCAGAACTGAAGTAAAGGGGCTGCCCAAAACAGCACCACCTGTAGAGTATTGTGCACATGCACCTGGTAGAGCACACGTCATCATACCTGAGGACCTGGGTTCAAGCCCCCAGTCCCTACCTGCAGAGGGAGAGCTTCATGAGCAGTGGAGCAGTGCTGCAGGTCTCTGTCTCAGAAAAGAAGAAGGGAGGAGAGCCACTGAGAGCGGTGCAGTCATCCTCTAAGCATCAAGCTCCAGTCATAACCCTGTTGGCAAAACAAAAACAAAAACAAAAAAAACAGCATGCATATAGGCATATCCATTACCTCCTTTTTTATTTATTTTTTTCTCTTTTTTTCCCCCTCCAGGGTTTGCCGGGGCTCGGTACCTGCACCATGAATCCACTGCTCCTGAAGGCCATTTTCTCCCTTTTGTTACCCTCGTTGTTTTATCATTGTTCTTATTATTATTGTTATTAATTTCATTGTTGTTGGATAGGACAGAGAGAAATGGAGAGCGGAGGGGAAGACGGGGAGAGAAAGATAGACACCTGCAGACCTGCTTCACCGCCTGTGAAGTGACTCCCCTGCAGGTGGGGAGCCGGGGACTCGAACCTAGATCCTTCTGCTGGTCCTTGCACTTTGCACCACGTGCGCTTAACCCACTGCGCTACCGCCTGACCCCCCCCCCTTCTTTTCTTAAAAGAGGCTTAAAAAAAGTTTCATTTCTGGGGGTGGCACGCTCAGTAGAGTGCATGTTAACCCTGAGTAAGGACCTGGCTTCTCGCACCCACTGCCCACCTGCTCTGTGAGTAGTGAAGCATGTTGCAGATGTCTCTCCTCTTTCATTCTCACCCCCCGTGTGTCTCCTGGTATTTATTTATTTATTTATTTATTTTTAAATATTTATTCCCTTTTGTTGCCCTTGTTTTATTGTTGTAGTTATTATTGTTGCCATCGTTGTTGGATAGGAGAGAGAGAGAAATGGAGAGAGGAGGGGAAGACAGAGAGGGGGAGAGAAAGACAGACACCTGCAGACCTGTTTCACCGCCTGTGAAGTGACTCCCCTGCAGGTGGGGAGCCAGGGGCTCGAACCGGGATCCCTGTACCGGTCCTTGCGCTTTGCACCGCCTGCGCTTAACCTGCTGTGCTACCGCCCGACTCCCTCTCTGTTGTTATTTAAAAAGCCACCAGGAGTAGTGGATTTGTTGTGTAGACACTGAGCCCCAACAATAGCGCCTGGTGGCAATACTGTCTCTTTTTTTAAGTTTCATTTCTTTATCTTGTGAGAGAACTAGCATCTCTGGAGAATCAGGCATGGGCTCCTGGTCTGCTGCTGCTGCTGTTTTTTGTGGTGTTAGGACTTTGCACATGTGAGATCCTTCTACTCCTAGACCAATTTTTTCATTCTTTTTATTTCAGAGAGAAATAGAGTTACCTCTCCATCATCTGTGGATCTTCTCCAGGTGCTGTGGTGGTTCAAGATGGTGCCAGGGCTTGCACACTGATAAGACATGTTTCTTGGCCTTGTGGCTCTTTGTGATCATAGTTTATAAGTGAGGAGAGACATTCCTCTCTGTTCAGTTAGGCACTACCAACTGCACCTTCTGACATGCCTGTTTCATTACATACATACTCCTGCTTTCTCTTAAGTGTGGTTGCTTTAAAGATATTTTGGGGTCGGGTAGTGGCACACCTGGTTGAGCTCACATGTTACAATGAGCAAGGACCCGGGTTCAAGCCCCTGGTCCCCACCTGCAGGGAGAAAGCTTCACAAGTGGTGGAGCAGGGCTGCAGGTGTCTCTCTGTCTCCTTCTCTATCACCCCCTTCCCTCTCAGCTTCTGGCTCTTTCTATCTTGTAAATAAAGATGAAAATAATAATAATACAAAGATATTTATTGGGGCCTACCACTGGCACAGCTGGTAAAGCACATAAGTTACCCTGCGCAAGGACCCAGGTTCAATCCCGGTCTGCACCTGCAGGAAGAAGGGAAGCTTCACAAGGAGTGGAACATGCAGGTGTCACTACTTCTCTCTCTCTACTGCTCTCTCCTTACGTCTCTCTCTATCATAATTAAAGTAAATAAGTAAAATTTAGAAAAATGTATTTGTCAGTGAAGAGAGAACCAGAGCATCACTCAGCACATGTGGAGCCATAGATTGAACTTGGGACCCTGTGCCCGAGAGTTCTCTACCTGGCTGGCTGGAGTGTTGTTGTCCTTCCTCCAGGTTTTTTGGTATATTTTTCCCCCTGTGCTAGTGGTGTGAATTGTTTTAGGAAGCTGACTTCTTCAGAATCCTTACATCACTTTATTAATAGGCGCAGTGCCAGGAGTGAGGCTAAAACACCAGGTCAGTTATCAGAAGTATTTTTGGCGAGGGAGGATGTGATTTCCAACTAGGGCTAGGAGTTGGGTTTTGTTTGTTTATTTTGGTTTGACTGTTTGCATCCTTTAGATATCTGTTAGCGTTATAGCAACTATTCTAAAGACATGAAGCAAGTCATTTCCTCCTTCTGTGTTTGAGTTTCATTTGTAGATAGCCTTATTTTGTGTGACTTGAGGATAAGGTTTAAAGTCCAAATACTACTGCACTTTATTTTTTTAAACTCTTGAAGTTATTATAGTAATTACGAGCACCTGCAGTGCTATGCTATACTATAATTACTATCCATTTTAATCTATCACTTTCAACTGAAAATTTCAGCATATCCCGGTTCGAGCCCCCGGCTCCCCACCTGCAGGGGAGTCGTTTCACAGGCAGTGAAGCAAGTCTGCAGGTGTCTATCTTTCTCTCCCCCTCTCTGTCTTCCCCTCCTCTCTCCATTTCTCTCTGTCCTATCCAACAACGAAGACAGACAAGAATAACTACTACAACAATAAAACAACAAGGGCAACAAAAGGGAAAATAAATAAATAAAATATAAAAAAAATAAACTGAAAATTTAACCTAAGTTATGTAACTTCACACTGCTCTGTGTTTCTCATCTGGTAGAGCACAGGCCTTGCACACCTGAGGATCTTGGGTCTGTCATCACAAATACCAACGTGGTGCTCTGGAGCACACACCGCTCCCCCATGGAGAACTCTGTTTTACAGAAAAGAAATAAAGTAATTCGGAGAGGGCAGAGGGTAGATAGCATAACAGTTATGCAAAGAGACTCGCATGCCTGAGGCTCCAGAGCCCCAGGTTTAGTCCCCCACACCACCATAAGCCAGAGCTAAGCAATGCTCTGGTAAAATGAATGAATGAATGAATGAATGAATGAATATGAAATAAGATAAAATAATTTGAAGACACCACAGGAGATGAGAGGTCATACGTACATGTTAACATGTGTCCTGTAAACCATTATTTCCCCCAATAAATTATAAAAATAAAATGAAGAATTTTAATGAGGAGAATGGGTGGTGGCACACCTGATTGAGTGCACATATTACCATGTGTGAGGACCTGGGTTCAAGTCCCTAATCCTTACCCACAGTGGGGAAGCTTTTACTGGTGGAGCATGCTGCAAGTGTCTCTCATTTTCTCTCTCAAAGTAAAAGGGGAAAAATACTACTGGGAGTGGTGGGATTATTGCATTGTAGGCACGGAACTCCATCAGTCACCCTGCTGGCAAAAACAAGCAAATGGCATTTTGTGTTCTTGTGATAGAATATTCTGTTTCTGTAAAAGGACAAAAGAAGTATGGGAGGGAGAGAGCCCTTACATGACAATATATAAAATTCAGTTTAAAGTAGCATTAATAACTTTTATTTTATATTATGGACTCATTTGCTTAGCACATTACCTGACTAAGATAAAAACTTTGCAAGGCAGGAGTTTGTTTGTTTGTTTGTTTGTTTTTGTTTTTTTACCAGCTCTGGTTTATGGTGATGCAGGAGATTTTTTTTTTTAATTTTATTTACTTTCCCTTTTGTTGCCCTTGTTGTTTTTATTGTTGTTGGAGTTATTGTTGTCGTTGTTAGACAGGATAGAGAGAAATGGAGAGAGATGGGGAAGACAGAGAGGGGGAGAGAAAGATAGACACCTGCAGACTTGCTTCACCAACTCTGAAGCGGCTCCCCTGCAGGTGGGGAGCTGGGGCCTCGAACCGGGATTCTTACACTGGTCCTTGCGAAGAAGTTTTGTTTGTTCATATTACCTACAGTGGGGTCTGACCCAGAGTAAGAGCTCATTAATATTCAATAAAGAAGATTGCTTGCATTGAGAGGTCAGAGTAGAAGGATTAGGGCTTCAGTCTGGAGAGGGTTGATGTTAATCCCCCTCTCCCACCTTCTCTCCCCTTGTGTGTACGTGTTTTTATTGCCACCAGTGTTCTCACTGGAGCTTGCTGCTTGCATGACAAATCCACTCCTCCTGGTGGCCATTTTTTCTTTGCTTTCTTTTTTTTTTTTTTCTTTCTCCCAGAGCAATGCTTAGTTCTGGTTTTTGGTGGTGCAGGGCATTGAACCTAGGACCTTGGAGCCTCAGGCATTAGAGTCTCTTTGCATAGCCATTATGCTATCTACCCCCTCTTTTTTTCCTTCTTATTAGTTAGGACAGGTTCAAGTCCTCAGTCCCCACCTGCAGGAGAAAACTTCACGAGCAGTGAAGTAGTGCTGCAGGTGTCTCTCTGTCTCTCTGTCCCCCCCTTCCCTCTCAATTTCTGGCTGTCTCTATCCAATAAATAAATAAAGACAATAAAAAATAAAAAAAATAAAGAAGCTTTTAGCTGATATGATGGAATAGCTCCCTTGGATAGCGCACAGCTTTGCCATGTATACAGCTTGGCCCCCATCACATTGAAGGAAGCTTAAGTGCTGTGGTATCTCTGTCTCCGTCTTTGAAAAGAAAGGGAGAAAGAAAGCTGGCTAATTTTCAGTCTGTTTAGAGGTAAATTTTGTACAATGCATTATTGGCATCAAAGTATATATGTGACATAAATGGATATAAGGAAATGTTGAGAGGACTAGGGAAAGCTTCACGGAAGTGACATATGAGCTGAGCACTGAAGGATGGCTATTTGAAAATGAGAGGTGGCCTTCCAAGCAGGGGAAACAACATGCATAAAGGTACTGGGCTCCTTGGGGGCCAGGTGGTGGTGCACCTGGTGACGCACATGTGTTCCCATGCACAGGGACCTGGGTTTGAGCTCCTGGGTCCCACCTGCTAGGAGGAAGCTTTACAGTTGGTGAAACAAATCTTGCAGGTGTCTCTCTTTCTCTCTCCCTTTCTTTTTTAGTTAATTAATTTTTGTCTCCCCAGGGTTATTGCTAGGGCTTGGTGCCTGCACTACAAATCCACTGCTCCTGGAGGCTGTCTTTTCCCTTTTGTGGTCCTTGTTGTTTATCGTTGTTGTTGTTATTGCTGTTATTGTTGTTGGACAGACAGAGAGAAACAGAGAGAGGAGGGGAAGACAGAGAGGAGAGAGAAAGGTAGACACCTGCAGACCTGCTTCACTGCTTGTGAGGCGACCCCCCAGTAGGTGGGGAGCCAGGGCCTCAAACCAGGATGCTTTTGCGGGTCCTTGCACTTTGCACCATGTGTGTTTAACCCGCTGCGCTACCGCCTGACCCCCAATTTTTATTATCTTTATTTATTGGATAGAGACAGCCAGAAATCAAGAGGGGAAAGGGAGACAGAGAGACAGAGAAACACCTGCAACCCTGTTTCACCCTTTGCAAAGCTTTCCCCCTGCAGGTGGGGACTCAAACCTGGGTCCTTGTGCACTGTAACATGTGCACTCAACCAGGTGCACCACCACCTGGTCTCCTCTCTCCCTTTCAATCTCTTGGTCATATGAAAGAAAGAAAGAAAGGAAGGAAGGAAGGAAGGAAGGGAGGGAGGGAGGGAGGGAGGGAAAGAAAGAAAGAAAGAAAGAAAGAAAGAAAGAAAGAAAGAAAGAAAGAAGCCACCGGGAATGGTGGGTTTGTCATGCAGGCACTGAGCCCTAGCTACAATCCTGGTGCCAAAAAAAGAAAAGTACAGAGGTCCTTATGATTGCAATGAATGTTCCAGGCTGTTACAGCAGAGGCTATGCAAAGGAAGACCAAGAACTGACTCAGGATAGATTGGAATATTATTCTAGTGCTTATTTGATATGAGTGGAGCAGCCAACAAGGTGATCTGGCAGGTACTGTGCCCAAATTATAAGCCTGAGGCCCCAAGTTCGGTCCCCAGAATGTGCTAGAATGGTACTCTAGTTCTCTCTGTATGTATGTGTCTTGATTCCTCTCTGTCTTATTAATAATTGAACAAATAAATCAAGAAACGCAAGTGGGGAGATAGTCTAGAGCAAGAGTGAGACCCTTTTTTCTGCCAAAAGCCATTTAAATTTTTAAATAATTTATTTATTTTCCCTTTTGTTGCCCTTGTTTTTTATTGTTATAGTTATTATTGTTGTTATTGATGTCGTCATTGTTAGGACAGAAAGAAATGGAGAGAGAAGAGGAAGACAGAGAAGGGGAGAGAAAGAGAGACACCTGCAGACCTGCTTCACAGCCTGTGAAGCGATTCCCCTGCAGGTGGGGAGCTGGGGGCCTCGAACCAGGATCCTTAAGCTGGTCCTTGCACTTGGCGCCATGTGCGCTTAACCTGCTGCGCTACTGCCGGACTCCCTGGCCATTTAAACTTTTTTTATAATATATATTTTAATTTTTTAAAATATTTACTTATTCCCTTTTGTTGCATTTGTTGTTTTATTGTTGTAGTTATTACTGTTGTTGTTATTGATGTCCTTGTTGTTGGATAGGACAGAGAGAAATGGAGAGAGGAGGGGAAGACATAGAGGGGGAGAGAAAGATAGACATCTGCAGACTTCCTTCACCACGTGTGAAGCGATTCCCCTGCAGGTGGGGGAGCTGGGGGATCGAACCAGGATCCTTCTGCCGGTCCTTGCACTTTGAATCAAGTGTGCTTAATCCTATGCGCTACCGCCCGACTCCCTTAAATTTTTATAACATCATTCGAGGGTGGTGGGCACTGGTGTCATCATGTGCAAGAACCTGGGTTCAAGTCCCTGGTCCCCACCTGCAGGGAAGAAGCTTTATGAGCTGTAAAGAAGCATTGCTACACTCCAGTCTGTCTCCCCCCCTTCTCTATCTCACTGTTCTCTCTCAATTTCTTTCTTTTCTATCAATAAAAAGAACAATGACAACAACAAAAAAATCAGTTGAGAGCCATCCAAAATTGTCAGCTTAAAAATTAATACTTAGTGTTGCTTTGACCAAAACTCTGGTTGCCTGAGATGGCCAGACCAAATGATTCCATGGGCCATATACAGCACAGAACAGACATTCCCCACTCCTCATCCAGAGGCACATAAAACTGTAAGGAGATGTTTACATTGGCCCAGAAAGTTAGTTGTGAAGGTTGGATGAGTTAAAGGTATTAGTGATAGAGAACTGCCTTATAAACCATTATTTTTTTACTAATAAAACCTTTAAAAAGTATTTTAGAGGGAATCGGGTGGTAGCGCAGCGGGTTAAGCGCACATGGTGCAAAGTGCAAGGACCGGCGTAAGCAACCGTTTTTGAGCCCCGGGCTCCCCACCTGGCGGGGAGTTGCTTCACAAGCAGTAAAGCAGGTCTGCAGGTGTCTGTCTTTCTCTCCCCCTCTCTGTCTTCCCCTTCTCTCTCCATTTCTCTCTGTCCTCTCCAACAACGACAATAATAACAACAACAACAACAAATAACTACAACAAGTAAGGGCAACAAGACGGGATAAATAAATAAAAAGGAGTATTTTAGAGTAAACATCAATAGCAACCAATTTTCAACATGAAAATAAAAAATAGAAACCATAAATTATCATAGGGTTTAGAATCTAAAAGTATTGGAAGAAGAAATAGGAAAATCAAGACAAATTATCTGGGGTGGAATACAAAGAGCATCATTTAAGAAATATAGATCTTGGCGTGGGCTAAGTCAGCTGAAGCTGTTTAACAGGAAACTGGAAATAGCAGGAGTGTCATCTTGGCCACAGATAGAGATAAGTAGTTTATTAGTATAGCAGTGATAGCTAAATCCCATTAGAAATCCATTAGAAGTGAATGAAATAGAAGGCTCATTTGTAAGATCAGGGTCAGTGGGGCAGCTGAGGAAGAAGAGTCAGCAAAGACAACTAAACAGAGAAGAAAGATGTGGGGTCAGAGTGCTATAAGTGGGCTTCAAGAGAGCCAGGTAAATCAGCAGAGTCAAGCTGAAGGAAGCTTAGAAGAAAAGGACCCCATGTAGTGATGAAATCATTGGAGACTTCATAAAATACAGACTTTGAGAAGACAAGCCAGCAAAGCTTGAGGAATGAGTTGTTTGATGGGACATAGGTACAGAGTTCTACTCTGCTTTCAAAGAATATGGCATTGGGGCAGAGGGAAAATAGGAAGGTAGGAGTATTGAAAGGTCCAAGTTGTTTTATTTTGGTTGTTTTATTCAGGCTACAGGAGATCTGAGTGCATGCTCTGGACGTGAAGCTAGTGAAGAGGAAAGAGAAAACGATGATGCCACAAAGTGCTGTAGGAAGTGGGGGGGGGGGCGGCAAAATTGTGTGTTTGCTTTGCTGTGCACACAGTCCAGGCTCAAGCTTACCCCCCATTGCAAGGGAGGAAGCTCAGTGCTGATGTCTTTCCCTCTGTATCTGAAAACGTGTCCAGAGTGGTGAAGCCTCGAAAGGAAGCTTGAGAGAGAAAACAAATGACTGAACCATTTTGATAGGAGGAAGATGAGAGGTATTTATTTATTTTTTATTTTATATATATATTTTTTACCAGCGCACTGCTCAGCTGATGGCTTATGGTAGTGTGGGGGATTGAACCTGGGACTTGAGAGCCTCAGGCATGAAAGTCTCTTTGCATAACTATTATGCTATACCCCACCCTTATTTTCCCTTTTGTTGCCCTTGTTGTTTTTTACTGTTGTAGTTATTGATGTTGTCATTGTTAGACTAGGACAGAGAGAAATGGAGAGAGGAGGGGAAGAGAAAGACACCTGCAGACCTGCTTCACCGCCTGTGAAGTGACTCCCCTGCAGGTAGGGAGCCAGGGGTTCGAACCTGGATCCTTACACCAGTCCTTGCGCTTCGTGCCACGTGCGCTACCACCCAACTCCTGAGGTATTTTTTTAATATTTATTTATTTATTCCTTTTTGTTGTCCTTGTTGTTTTATTGTTGTAGTTATTATTGATGTCGTCGTTGTTGGATAGGACAGAGAGAAATGGAGAGAGGAGGGGAAGACAGAGAGAGGGAGAGAAAGACACCTGCAGACCTGTGTCTGCCTGTGAAGCGACTCCCCTGCAGGTGGGGAGCCAGGGGCTCAAACTGGGATCCTTAAGCCGGTTGATCCTTACGCTTGCGCCACGTGCACTTAACCCGCTGTGCTACCGCCCCACTCCCGGTATTTTTTTTTTAAAGATTTATTTATTAAATAAAGGGGGAAGAAGAGAGAGAACCAGGGTATCAGTCTGGCACATGCAATGCCAGGGCTTGAACTCAGGACCTCATGCTTGAGATCCACTGCACTACCTCTCAAGCTACATGATCTTAACTTTCTTTCTTTTTTTTTTTTTTTAAAGAATTTATTCATGAGAAAGATAGGAGGAGAGAGAGAAAGAACCAGACATCGCTCTGGTACATGTACTGCCGGATTGAACTTGGGACCTCATGGTTGAGAATCCAGTGCTTTATCTACTGCGCCACCTCCCGGACCACTGATCTTAACATTCTTAGGACTGGAAGACAGGACATCAGCAGAAGTGGAGAGGGAAACCATCTCTGAAGAGATGGTGAAGGGCTTGAAAGTGGTACTGAAGGAAGCAAAGTCAACTAGTGAAAGTTACTGAACAATGGAGATAACTACTACATGCAGCTTGTTTTCTGGCTTTGTTGGGAGAGAGAGAGAGAGCAATGAGGAGAACTTCTGTAGGGTAGAGAGCTAGAATTCTAGCAGTTACTCAGAGTGGTGGTGTGGAGTTTCGGTTATGGACCTGGTCCTTTAAAGCAGCAGTGTCATATGTGAGATTTAAAGACCCCAAAATTTTTGGATAATTTAGTGGAAAGCAAGCTCCCAGGTATGTGATTCCAACCCTAACATTTACAGCTTCTCCTTGCATTTTCCCTGGTATTTCTCTTGGTAATTATGCTGGTTCCAGTGTGATCTAATTTGCCTGTTCCCATACTTGTTTTTTCTTTTTGCTTTTGTTTTTTGTTTCATTGCTGGGGCCTCATTAATGCATGATTTCACTGCTCTGAATGACTTTTTCGTATATATGCTTAGAGAAATGGGGGCTGGGGATGCCTTGCATAACCATAAACCAGAGCTGAGTAGTACTCTGGGAAAAAAAAAAAGAAAAAGGGGGGGCAGACGGTGGCATTGGCACACCAGATTAAGTGTACATAGTGGGGGCCAGGCAGTAGCGCAGTGGGTTAAGCCACATGGCACGAAGCACAAGTACTGACACAAGGTATCCCGGTTCCAGCCCGGGCTCCCCAACTGCAGGGGGGGTTCGCTTCACAAGCAGTGAAGCAACTCTGCAGGTGTCTATCTTTCTCTCCTCCTGTCTTCCCCATCTCTCTCGATTTCTCTCTGTCCTATCCAACAACAGCAATGACAATAATAATAATAATAACAACAAGGGCAATAAAATGGGGAAAATGGCCTCCAGGAGCTGTGGATTCATAGTGCAGGCACTGAGCCCCAGTGATAACCCTGGAGGCAAAACAAAAAGCAAAAACAAAAACAAACCCACACATAGTATGAAGAACAAGGATCCTGGTTTGAGCCCCAGCTCCCCACCTGCGGGGGTGTCACTTCACAAGCAGTGAAGCAAGCAGGTCTGCAGGTGTCTGTACTCTCTCTCTCTGTCCTATTAAAATAAATAAGTAAATAATGACCACAGGAGCAGTGGATTCCTAGTGCAGGTATCAAGTAAGCCTTAGTTATAAATCCAGAGGCAGAGGTGTGGGGGGTAGATAGTATAATGGCTGTTCAAAGAGGCTCTTATGCCTAAGGCTCCAAAGTCCCAGATTCAATCCCCTCTACCACCACCCCACCACCACCATAAGCTAGAGTTAAGTAGTGCTCTAGTAAAAAAATTAAAATAAAGGCGTAAGGATCCCGGTTCAAGCCCCGGCTCCCCACCTGTAGGGGAGTCGCTTCACAAGTGGTGAAGCAGGTCTGCAGGTGTCTATCTTTCTCTCCCTCTCTGTGTCTTCCCCTCCTCTCTCCATTTCTCTCTGTCCTGTCCAACAATGAAGACATTAATAACAACAATAATAACTACAACAATAAAACAACAAAGGGCAGAAATAAAGGGAAAATTAATAAATATTTTTTTTAAATTTTAAAAAGAGAAAAAAAATCCAGCAGAAAGCTTCTAGAAAAGAAGTGGAAGGATAGGGAGGGTCACCTCTCCCCTGAGCCTTCCCCTGTTGCTGTACTGCTCCCACAAGGAGGCTCCACCTGTGCAGGTGTCCCAGCAGCTCAGCTCTCAGCTGCCCCAGGTCCCTTGTTTCTCCCCAAGTTGTAATTTCAGTTCTAGGTTGAAGTAGTAGAGCAGTGAGACTTAGCTTCTGGTCTGACTGTCACCTCCTCTCTGAACAACATTAAATCAGTGTTCTGCTTTCTTTAAGTTTCTTTTCTATACAGATTTTTAAAATTTTATTTATTTATTTTCTCTTTTGTTGCCCTTGTTTTTTTTTTTTTTGTTGTTGTTGTTATTGTTGTCGTCGTTGTTGCATAGGACAGAGAGAAATGGAGAGAGGAGGGGAAGACAGAGGGGGAGAGAAAGATAGACACCTGCAGACCTGCTTCACCACTTGTGAAGCGACTCCCCTGCAGGTGGGGAGCCGGGGGCCCAAACTAGTATCCTTATACTGGTCCTTGCGCTTTGCGCCATCTGCACTTAACCTGCTGTGCTACAGCCCAACTCCCTTAAGTTTCTTTTCTAAGTGAGCAGGAGATGGAACCAAAGGTGATGTCATTCCTGAGTTCTAAGTATCTTTAGACACTGCCCAGCATTGAAGAAGCTAATGAGTTTAAAATGTGGGTGTGCGTCTGTTAGAATACTTATATTTACTCTTACAATACAAGATTTCTCTCTATTTTATTTGGAATTTTAATAAAAGTAATAGTTCTTCATATAGTTGATATATACATGTGTATATAATTGTTCATTTTTTATTTTTGACACCCCTCCCCCCCAGTCTCTGGGTTATATTTTGTTGCTGACTGGGCTCCACACAGAAAGTATTTGGATTTCTGTTTTATTTCTTCACCAGAGCACTGCTCAACTCTGGTGGTGCTGAGGACTGAACTTGGGCCCTTCAGTGCCTCAGGCATGAGAGTGTTGTACTACTGGTGCTGCCTCCCCCGCCTAAGGCCACAGTATTTCACAGTATTTTGTCCTTACATGGCACAAGTACCTTCATGATCTTCACTGGAAATGGTGCTGCAAAATTGACAAATGCAATTGTTCTAGTCAGTGTGGCATAGAAAGACAAGAGCAGTCCAGCTCACTGACTTGACTTACAAGATGCTTAATGTCTCTGCACTGGGTATTCTCAGGTGTAAAATGCAGAGTACTATGCCAGGTGGCTCAAAGAAATGTTACTTTTCCCTTTTTCATTATCTGCATTCTGATATCTTCATACTGATTGCCACAAAGAAAATAAGATCTGATTACCAGCTTAGGGTTATTATGTATGTATGTATTTTCATATCTGCTAATGAGAAATTCCCGGTGATTACATAGACAGGATAACCACATACACAATGTAAAGATAAGATAGTTTGCTGAGCTTTATGGCTCAATTATATGAGGAAGGGCACATTACTTTTGCTTTCCTTTTCTCTTTCCCCGCACTGCCAAGCATAAACTTCAGGACACAGGGGAGTAACCAGGAGGCGCCCGATACATGGAGTCCTGGTGTAGATGAGTGTGGCTCAGAAGTTTGCACAGAGAGCTTCCTGTTCTGTGCTCTGGGCAGGAGAGGGCGAGCTGACCCTGGACAGGAGGGATTCTGGGATGTCTGGGCTTCGCCTTACACAGTCATGCCAGAATCTTAGCTAAAGGAACACTGTATCTGGGCACAGAGAAAATATTGACTCAGGGAAGGGCAGGCAGTCCCAGGTGTAAACTGTGAAGACTAGAGTGGAACTCAAGGCAGAGTGATCACTGGAGTCCTTTTGCACTTAGGCTGGTGCCAGTTTTGAGAAAGGCAGTTGAGAAACTTGGATATTTACTTCAGATTTCTTTGCAATTAAGGTAGAGGGTGGTATGAAAAATAAATATTTTAAAAATAAAAAATAACTGTAGTGACTGGAAAGGGAAGTCCATTCTAGAAGATTAGCACAACTAACTGCCTTATTGGTGTTTGGTGGGGCCCAGGTTCTGAGGCTTTCTTTACGTAACTGCTGAATAACTCCAGTTAGCAGCACTCTGCCAAGGCCAGTGGATTCCAGGGTCTGAGAAGGTTGTGCGGTGAGATAATGGTGAGATAATCTGGGTGGGGGTAAGGTAGATGCGAAGTGAGGTTGAAGTGGTGGGCGAAGACCACTAGGTGGTGCAAGATTTGAGGAACCAGTTTATGTGGTTTGTGTACAAAGGATCAAATCTGGAACTCCAGTTGGGCAGTAGTGCAGCAGGTTAAGCTCACATGGCACAAAGCATAAGGACCGGGGTAAGGATCCCGGTTCAAGCCCCTGGATCCCCATCTGCAGGGGAGTCCCTTCACAGGCAGTGAAGCAGGTCTACAGGTGTCTATCTTTCTCTCCCCCTCTTTGTCTTCTCTCTCCATTTCTCTCTGTCCTATCCAATAACAACTACAGCAATAAAACAACAAGGACAACAAAAAGGATTAAATAAATAAATAAATATTTTAAAAAATCTGGAACTCCAGGACCTTAGGCATGAAAGTGTTTTGCATAATTAGCTAGCTCCCACACCCAGACTTTGTTTTTTAAGTGATTGGTGCCTCTCTCTCTCTCTCTCTCTCTCTCTCTCTCTCATACACACAAACACACACACACACACACACACACACACACACACTAGGGGATGACACATCAGAGTACTGTCCACCTCACATATGGTGATCCTGGAGATTGAACCTTGAATCCCAGGCTGCAAGTCCAGTGCTCAACTGCTGAGCAATCCCCTTGACCCTGGGGCAGAACTTTAGGGCCTTTGAAAAATAAGTAAAGAAGGTAAGAAAAATGAGGGGCAGCCAGAAAGGCAGGAGGAAAGCTAAGAGCCCTGGGCCAGCAAGATGGCTCCCCTGAGAGGGTGCTTGCTTCGCCATGCATGCAGCCCGGGTTCAGGCCTAGCACCACCGCTCCAAGGGAAGTTTCAGTGCTGTGGTGTCTCTCCTCTCTCTCTCTCTTTCTCTCTATCTGAAAAAAATCAGTCCAGAGTGATGAACCCCTGGGAACAAACAAAACAACCGTAGGACCTGACTCACACCCAGGAGAAAGTGCTTGGAGAAGTTGGAAGTATCTTCAGCCGAAGTGCACTGCCAAGGGTCAGGTGTGGCCAGGTGTGGCCAGAGCTGACATATGGTCGTTACATTGCATGGGCCTCAGCTGAGTGGCTTGACCTTTTATCCAGACTAAGCATTTGAAGATGGCAGCATTTTAAAACTTTAAACATTAAATGTTGTTGTATTAGTATAATCGTAGAACTCAGGAGAGAGTCTAAAACTTCCCTTTCTGTGATAAACACACTGACTCTATTTTGTTTCGATATTTATTAATGAAAGAGGAGGAACAGAACCAGGGCATCACTCTAGCACATTCAGTGCTAGGGACTGAACTTGGGGCTTCATGCTTAAGAGTCCCGCACTTAATCTGCTGCCCTACCTCCCAGGCTATTCAGTGACTATAGTCCAGAGACTTTCTTCACTCGTAATTTGTTTCTTCATCTTACTGTGTTTTCAGTGGGAAAGAAGGATGCAGAGCTTTCATGACAAGTGTCTTGATATTATGGGAAAAAGTATTCCTGAGCCTTGGGCTGTGACAGCAGTGTCCCACCTGACAGCCCCCCTCCCCACCCCTTCACTCTGGGGACTAGGGACCAAATGCTTGGACTATGTTGAAAATTCATGAGACAGGGATGTTTTTCTGTAGAAGTAAATCTGAGAATAGCACTTCTTCCTTAGAGCATATCTTACAAATTGATGTTCTTTTCTGGTCTCCTGGTTGGTAAACATCACTTTTCCTTTGAACTACTTTTAGTGACTTTTGCTTTGGGAAAAGTATTTCACGTTAGGTCATAGAAAGCAACTGTAACCTCCTGGGAAAGCAGATATCTATCTAGGGAATTTGCTTCACCTTAAAAACAAAAAGTAGTAGCTTGGAAGCCTGAGTTTCAAGTGTGGTCAGTTATCTAGCCAGTGACTACTTAGGAGGTAGCGGTGTTACAGTATCTTGATCACAACAGACTGCCTTTTTAGCAGTTAGGAGTTCCTGACTTCACTGGTTGCTAAGATGTGATGTTCATGCTGAGCAGTTTGGTAAAGTGTTAGATACACTTGAGAGAAAAAGGAATCCTTTTCACAATTGCAGATAATTTATTTCTATAGTTTGCACCACACACACACATACACACTTTTGCTTTTCACGATTTTGTGTAAACACCTATTTCCCTTGGAGATTACTAGTGATTAGTAATTAGTGAAGGAAGGCATCAGCAGTCATTACCTATTTTCCTCCAGTGTGGTGGGGGTCAGGGTCAGGTTCATGTACATGATTAAGCTGGCACACTCTCCAGTACACTAACTTGCCAGCCCTGGAAAACTACTTTAAATATACATATATATATATATATATATATATATATATATGTGTATATTTAATTTTTATTGGATAGAGACAAATTGAGAGAGAGAGAGAGACCTGCAGCACTGCTTCACCACTTTTGAAGCCTCCCCTGTAGGTGACTGGGGGCTTGAACTTGGGCCCTCACACATTGTAACATGCGCTCAACCAGGTGTGCCACAGCTTGGCCCCAGAACTACTTTTTAAAGACTTATTTGAGGAGGGAGGGAGGGAGGGAGGGAGGGAAAAGTCAAAGCACCACTCTGGTACATACAGTATTGAATCAGACTCAAGGTCTCATGTTTGCAAGTGTGGTGCTTTGCCCTCTGCACACTTTCACACTGAGAATCACACTGATTCTTCGACATTGACTTAGTGCTGCACTCACCAGATAAATCCCTGGATTCACTGCCATGTGGGGCTTGATATCCAATATATGAGAACCATCCTTTCGTATACTTTACCATTTTTTAGTTGTTTAGGTTGAGAAAGTAAATATAGTCCTAGGGGCATGGTGGTGGTACACCTGGTTAAGTGCACATAGTACCATATGCAAGGATCCGGTTCGAGCCCCCACTTCCTACCTGCAGGGGGGTGCTTCACAAGTGGTAAAGCAGGTCTGCAGGTGTCTATCTTTCTCTGTCCTAGCCAATAAGGAAAGAAAAAAAAAAAGAAAAAAATGGTGCAGGCACTGAGCCAACAACCCTGAAGGCAAAATAATAATAATAAAGTAATAATAATAAATATGTAGTTCCTGCAATTCTTTTGTTGATGTAACTGAAGATTTCAGAAGAGAAATATCCTCTATTAACAAATTTTTATTATTTATTTATTTTAATTTTGCCTCCAGGGTTATTGGAGTTATTAGGGTTATTAAAGCCACTGTCCTGGAGGCTATTTTTTTCCTTTTGTTTTCCTTTTTGTTTTATCGTTGTTGTGGTTATTATTATTGTTGTTGTGGTTGATATCATTGTTATTGGATAGGACAGAGAGAAATGGAGAGGAGAGGAAGATGGGGGGGGGAGAAAGATAGACACCTGCAGACCTGTTTCACTGCTCATGAAGTGACCTCCCTGTAGATGGGGAGCCAGGGGCTCGAACTGCGATCTTTATGCCAGTCCTTGCACTTCATACCATGTACACTTAACCTGCTGTGCTACCGCCCCACCCCCTATTAAGAGATTTCTAAGGGGGCCAGATGGTGGCACACCTGGTTAAGCGCTCATATTACAGTGTGCAAGGACCCAGGTTCAAACCTCTGTTCCCCACCTGCAGGGGGAAAACTTCACAAGTAGTAAAGCAGAGCTACATGTGTCTCTGTCTCTCTTTCTCTCCTCTCCCTCCCCCTCTCAATCTCTATCCAATAAATAAATAAAATAAAATAAAACAAGTTTCTGGGGCCAGAAAGAGCATAATGGGGGCTTCAGTGGCTATGCAAACAGCTTTCATGCCTGAGTCTCTGAAGTCACAGGTTCAGGCTCCACTACACCATAAGCCTGGGCTGTGAAATTCTCTGGTAAAAATAAGTATTAATAAAGTTGAAAACAAATTTCTCCAGCTAAGCTGCACATTTAGATGACAGTATGTCAAATAATATCCATTAATCCTTTAGGAAAGCAGAATCTTTGCAGCTGAGAGCACTTGAATGCAAACACATTTGCCAGTCTTACACATGATTCAGGGAATTCTGTATTTAATTCATCATTTATGTGGTCCGGGAGGTGGCACAGTGGCTAAGGCACTAGACTTTCAAGCATGAGGTCCCGAGTTCAGTCCCCAGCAGCACATGTACCAGTGATGTCTGGTTCTATCTCTCTATCTTTCTCATTAATAAATAAAATCTTTAAAAATTTTATCATTTATAATTATAATCAAATGTTCATCAGAGCACTCCAGCAAGTAAAAATTTTTATGGCTTAAAAATACAGATTTGCAAATTATTTCCTCCAGCTCAGTGCTTGCATTTTTGTGCTTATTCATCTCAGATATGTGTATTGAGTCTTAACTGTGTGCAAGATATAGAGGTCACAGAGATAAGAAGGGAAAGTCAGCCCCGTAATCCAGACTACCAGCACTGTTCGACAAAACTTTCTACGGCGATGAAGGTGCTCTGTGTACTGGCCATCGGTGGCTAATGAGTAAAGGAGGCCACCCTGAAATCTTTGTTGACCAGTCTCAAAGGTTCATATTTAGAACGTAAAGCCGGGAGCGGGGAGGTAGTTTTACCAAGCATGGTGACCAGCGGTCAGGTCCCCGGAGCATCTACACTGGGTGAAGAGGTACTACAGTTTCTTTCCTTCTCTGCCTTTCATTCTTTAAAAACAAAACGAAATATAACATCATGGTAGTCATCTTCTTTGATGTAGTGTCAAACTTGCATAAAGCTATTTGTAATGTTAATGCATTTAGGATCTGCATTGATAGATCTTTTTTATTCCTGATATTTGGTACTGTGTCATTTCCTGGTCAGTCTGATCAGAGGTTTATTGATTTCAGAGGAGCAAATTTTGGTTTCATTGGTTCTCTAATCTTCATTTCCTAAAAGATTTTACTTACTAATACAAGATAGATTGAAAGGGATGGAGGGAGAGAGAACTAGGGCATCAGTCTGGCGCTGGGATGCTAGGATTGAACTGGAAACCTCTCACTCACTCACCTGACGCTTCTCATTTACTGATAACCTCAACATCAGAATGGAGTGGCGGACAGCACAGAAGATGGGCCTGCTAGGGACCAGCACAGTAGCTCTCTTCTCTGAATTCCTGTCACTTGTAACGTGACAAAAGGGTTGGTGGTGCACCTGGTTGAGTACACACATTACCACACACAAGGACCCAGATTCAAGCCCCCAGTCCCCACTTGTAGGGGGGACACTTCACAAGCTGTGAAACAGGTCTGCAGGTGTCTTTCTCTTTTTTTTTTAATGTTTTAAAATTTTTTTATATTTATTTTTCCCTTTTATTGCCCTTTTTTATTGTTGTAGTTATTGTGTTGTTATTGATGTCATCACTGTTGGATAGGACAGAGAAATGGAGAGAGGAGGGGAAGACAGAGGGGAAGAGAAAGACACCTGCAGACCTGCTTCACCACCTGTGAAGTGACTCCCTTGAAAGTGGGGAGCTGGGACTCGAACCGGGATCCTTGACCAGTCCTTGTGCTTCACCCCATGTGTGATTAACCCACTGCCCTACTGCCCGGCTCCCTGCAGGTATCTTTCTACTCCCCATCCTATCAAATAAACAAAGAGAAGTGGCAAGAGAAGCATTTCTTTATATCTAGGTCTGTGTTTGAATCTGAAGGCAGCTTGTTCTTTTTTTTTTTTTTTTAAGATTTTATTTATCTATGAGAAAGATAGGAGAGACAAAGAACCAGACATCACTCTGGAACATGTGCTGCCAGGATCTAACTCAGGACCTCATGCTTCAGAGTCCAAAGCTTTATCACTGTGCCACCTCCCGGACCACATAGGCAACTTGTTCTAAGGTATGTCAACCACATCTCTTTACCTCCCTTCTTTTTTAGATTTTTAAAAAAGATTTATTTATTTTAATTTTTTATTTATAAAACGGAAACACTGACTAAACCACAGGATAAGAGGGGTACAACTCCACACAGTTCCCACCACCAGAACTCTGTATCCCTTCCCCTCCCCTGATAGCTTTCCTATTCTTTTTTAAATTTTTTTATATTTATTTGTTTATTCCATTTTGTTGCCCTTGTTGTTTTTATTATTGTAGTTATTATTGTTGTTGTTGTGAGATAGGACAGAGAGAAATGGAGAGAGGAGGGAAAGACAGAGAGGGGGAGAGAAAGACAGACACCTGCAGACCTGCTTCACCGCCTGTGAAGTGACTCCCCTGCAGGTGGGGAGCTGGTGGCTCAAACCAGGATCCTTACACCAGTCCTTGCGCTTTGCGCCACCTGCACTTAACCTGTTGCACTACCACCTGACTCCCAGCTTTCCTATTCTTTAACTCTCTGGGAGTATGGACCCAAGGTCATTGTGGGTTACAGAAGGTGAAAGGTCTGGCTTCTCTAATTGCTTCCCCACTGAACATGGGCATTGACAGGTTGATCCACACTCCCAGCCTGTCTCTCTCTTTCCTTAGTGGGGAAGGGCTCTGGGGAATTGGAGCTCCAGGACACATTGGTGGGGTTGTCTGTCCAGGGAAGGCTGGTCGGCATCATGTTAGCATCTGGAACCTGGTGGCTGAAAAGAGAGTTAACATATAAAGCCAAACAAATTGTGCAACAATCATGGACCTAAAGACTGGAATAGTGCAGATGAAGAGTTGAGGGGGTTCCTCCATTTTGTAGATAGCTAGTAGGCATATTTTAGTTATATTCCAAAGGTCCTGTGGCTATACTAGTTTTTTTTTTTTTTTTTTACAAGAGCACTGCTCAGCTCTGGTTTATGGTGGTGCAGGGGATTGAACCTGGGACTTTGGAGCCTCAGGCATGAAAGTCTCTTTGCATAACCATTATGCTATCTACTCCTGCCCACTAGTTTTTTTTTTTTTCTTTTCTTTTTCTTTTTTCCCCCTGAGCCTAAAATCTGATATACAGGTGGATCCAAGTTATTGTCTGGGGAGATGATGTTATGGTTGGAAAAAGGACCAGAAAGCTGGATCAGGGAAGAGAGTAGCTCCCAAATATGGGAAAGGTGTATAAATATTGTTGACTGTAAACCCCATCGATTTGATGTGATCTGGGGCCCATATTCAGCTTAGGAGCCTATGTGACCTCTGCATCCCTGTAGGTCTGAGCTCACATTCTGTGGTCATGAGTAGGAACATTCCAAGCTGCCCCAATATCGACCCATCTTCCTCGGGTGTAGCAAAGAGAATGTTGTCCAGCTTCCCCTTCAGAGGATGGAACGTTCTCTACCGTTGTTGATCCAAGTTGAGGGCAAGGTCCTATGGGGGGGCCCACAGAGGGGTCTATTGTGTTGTTCCTGATAGAAATGACCGGTAACAATGGAAAGAGGGATTTATTCGAGGTCTAGGCCCATCATGTCTGTTTGGGAATCTCAGGACTCCCCAGTTAGGGCCCCAGCTGATAGGGTGGCTCTTTACCTCCCTTCTATCACAAAAGACTCAAAGCTTGTATCCCACAGTTCGGAGTAAAACACTGAATATTTTGAAAAAGACTAAGCCCCCTGTTGTTTTCGCTGGGCTATGTTGTTTTCACCGGGCTGGCTTCATGGGCGGGTAACAGACGACCAGGGACTCATGGTTGAGCTGTAGGCAGTATCTCTTTATTCATGCAGGACACAGCACAATCTATACCAAGCTAAGCTAAACTAAAGGTACCCTAAAACTCACAATGCTGTCTTTATATATACTTGCCAAGTAGGGTGGAAACAGGATGTGACATAGAGTGGAGAGAAAAGTGACTGGTGAAAATCAGGGTGTGACAAGGAGGGGGCAGAGCAGGCGAGAATCCTATCACTGAACCACAAATGCCCTGGAGGGAGGGTGGTGCTTGTAAACAGCGGTTATGTAAATAGAATGAAGTGGTTATGTAAATAGAATAGTGTTAAGCAGGGGGGATTTAAACCAAATGAAACAGAAGGGGTCTCGTGCATACCAACAATTCCCCCTTTCTTTTTAACTAATGGCCATAGTATTAGGATTGTGGGGTGAACAGAAATCTATATCGTACAGGCGTTTTCAAAAGAACTGGCATAAGACATGGAAAACAAAATAGGCGAACAGCAATAACCAGTGTGATACCAAGGGGAACGTTTCTTGACTCAAAGGGCAAGGCCTAGCAGGCGAAAGGGCATTTCTTGCCTCTGGGAACACTTCATGCCTCTGGGGGCATCTCTTGCCTCAAAGGGCGTTTCCTGCCTCTGTGGGCATCTCTTGCCTCTTGGGGCACTTCATGCCTCTGTGGGCATAACCTAATAAGGAGGGGGAGTTTTCTGCCTCTGGGGCAGAGCCTGCAGGCGAGGAGACATGGTCTATAAAGTCTCAAGGCAATTGGCTGAAGTTAGTCTTTGAGAAACACAGCAGCGTGTACCAGTAAGTCCGATGGAGGTGTCAGTCCAAAGTAGCTGACCACAGAAGAAAATGCCAGAGGATGAAACGCTGCACGTCTGTCTCGATGGGGAATGTCGGCCATCAGAATTTTGCTTTTCTGTAGAGAGTGAGCTTTGGAGTCTGTGAATCTGTTTCTTTAGGTTGTGCCAGGTCACCTCATTGGTTTCCGGGGGTGTGTTGTAGTCATTCCATCTTGTGGGCGATGTCAGAGAACAGGATCCAAATGGATTTCCAGGAATTTCCATTTGAGTAGATGCTTTTTCATGTGAAGACTTGACAGCAGAAATTCACTTACTTGTCAAACAAAACTTGTAGCAGATTAGAAGTTTACTATAATTGATAACTCCATTAAAATTGGAAGTCTTTTCTAGTATGATTTTAAGGTTGTTTAAACAGTTTAAACTTAATAAAATATGGAAAGGTATACAGAAGAACCACGGTTAAAAGCCTCAGGCATGAGAATAATTAACATAATCATTGCACTATCTGCCCCACCCATAACTCATACAGTTTTCAGGATTAAACGTTTCAGATTCATGTCAAGACGTAAAAGAGAAATCAAAGGAGGGAAAAAACAATTTTTTGGATTGTTTCTGGATGTCTCTAGAAATCATGGCTGCGTCCAGCATTTTTTTTTTAAGTCAAAGTCATACAAAAATTCAGTCATTCAAATCATTCTCATATGAAACGCAACTTGAACCAGATTATCAAGATCTCACCATGTAGGATTAAGAGGTCCCCGGAGGGTGTCCTAGTCCAAAAAGCTCCTTGAAATTCCATTTAGGGTGCTTCTGACTATTGGTGCTGGATTGCTTCAGGCACCCATTTTTAAAAGTGTCTTCCCATCGAAGAAAGTATCCAATTAGGAGAGTAGAACTGACCACATGTCTCCATACTTGGGAACTGCCAGGGTACTGGAGAATGCTTCTTAAACTAGAGTAGTCCTTCTCCATGGGAAACATTCGAGAAGAAGTCCAGAAAGTCCCAGGGGAAATCCCCATGCATATCCCAAGGTCTATGATCACGGTCATAAAGAACCAAACTGTGGCCCGGAGAAAAATGTAGTCCTTTTCCTCAGGAAACATGGGAGAGGGAATCCAGAAAGTCCAAGGAGAAATCTCCGTGCATCTCCCAAGCTCTATGATCCCGGTCATAAGAAACCAAAGTTCCCGGTCAGGGAACCGAAGTGTGGCCCAGAGTAAAATGTTCCAGAGACAGAGAAACTGTCTCATAATGAAACAGTAGAGGCTTTGGCAAACCTCTTCATAAGTAGAAGAGAAGACCATAGTGCATAGGTAGGCAAAGTCTTCACTTATCTGGGAGTTGCGCAGGTCCAGTCACACATTGTAGCGCCATATGTTGTTTTCGCTGGACTATGTTGTTTTCACCGGGCTGGCTTCACGGGCGGGTAACAGACGACCAGGGACTCATGGTTGAGCTGTAGGCAGTATCTCTTTATTCATGCAGGACGCAGCACAATCTATACCAAGCTAAGCTAAACTAAAGGTACCCTAAAACTCACAATGCTGTCTTTATATATACTTGCCAAGTAGGGTGGAAACAGGATGTGACATAGAGTGGAGAGAAAAGTGACTGGTGAAAATCAGGGTGTGACAAGGAGGGGGCAGAGCAGGCGAGAATCCTATCACTGAACCACAAATGCCCTGGAGGGAGGGTGGTGCTTGTTAACAGCGGTTATGTAAATAGAATGAAGTGGTTATGTAAATAGAATAGTGTTAAGCAGGGGGGATTTAAACCAAATGAAACAGAAGGGGTCTCATGCATACCAACAGCCCCCCACCCACAAAGTCTGCATTTCTCTTGATTCACAAGTGGGTGATAATAGAATCATCTTGCAAATTCCAGTATCAGCAATTCAGGGAAACCTTTAGTGTTAACAGCCCAGTTGAGGGTTTCTTATTTTTGTTAAATTGGGACATAATTTGCTTACCATAAGATTCACCATACCAAAAAAAAAAGTATACAGTTCAGGGGCCTAAGAGCTGGCTCAGTGGGTAGAGTGTGTGCCTTACCATATGTGAGGCCCTTGGGTCAATCCCCAGCATATGACAGCAGGGTGGGGGGAGCATTCACAGGTGGTGTGCTGTTTTGGTGCCCCTCCCCCCAAAAAAGTTTTAAAAAATTCTGGGGAGGCAGCATTGTGGTGCACACACCACACCCTGGCTTCATTCTCCAGCAGTGCAGGGGTAGCTCAGCAAGTAGAGAACACGTCCCTGTGAGTGAAGTGTGGGTTGTATCCTCGGCAACATGTGGGGGCACTTGGACTCAGCAAAGGGAACCTTGGTGTTCCTGCCCATCTTTCTTCTCGGTTTACCTCTCTCTGCATATATAGGCATTTTGGAAACTGGGCCTGGGAGGCCACTTGGCGCTAGTGTGTCGTTCTGCACCGTGGGGAAGAGAGAGAGGAGGTCCGGAGCGAAGAGGGAACACAAATCTTTATTTGCGCTGGCACATCAGAGTTGGGTGCTAGAGAAGCAGGTTGGGCCACGTGGAGGTAGTGAAAATGGCCGCCTCATGCAGTAACCTTTCCTGAGCCTGAACACCGAAGTGAAGCGCTGGCAAGAGAGAGAGGTGCGGAAGAAGTATAGGAGTAGCTTTCACGAGAATGGGAAGGGGGAGGAGTAACCATAGCACTCCAAATATCGCAGGGAAATAGACCATGCCCTGAGGGCACAACATGGCGGAACAGGCACTCCGAGAATGTCCCAACTCTCGCGGGAACTAGCAATAGCCTGAGGAGACAACATGGCAGATGTGACTGCATCTGCACAATTTCCCAGCATCTCCCCCTTTCCTTTTATCTAATGCTCAGGGCAACAGTGTGTAAAGTCTATGAACTACTCAGGGTCAGTCTATGAAAAACCAGCAACGTGAAGGGAAGGAAGCTGCTATAAAATTGTCTAAAGTGTCCAAAAGGGTATACCAGCAAGTCTGATAGAAGTCTCAGTCCAAAGTAGGTGACTAGGGGGAGAAATGGCAGGGGATGAAATGCTGCATGAGGAAGGTCAGCCTCTGGAATTCTGCTTTTCTGTAGAGAGTGAGCTGGAACCGCCAAAACGTGACAGGTCAAAGCAGAAGCAGGAAAGGCAGACAGGCAGTAAAAACGTTCTGTCCTTGGAGTCTGTGAATCAGGTTCTTCAGACCGCATCAGGTGACATCTAGGGTTTTGGGGGTGTGTGCCACTGTAGTCATGCCATCTAGTGGGTGATGTCAGGGTGTGCAGGGGTCCAGATGTTTTTTTCCGGGATTCCTATGGAAGAAACACAAACAATCTGCTTCTCGTGGTTAGCAGGGCATCTGATTTGAATGCTTTATAGAAAAAGAGGTTTGGTGCCTTAGCCAACTGAGTATTGGGGGATGTATCTTTCCTATTCATTTATTATTATTATTTTATATTATTTTTCATGGTAGTCAGCCGTTATTTGGAAGGTCCTGGGTGATTCATGGGGAAAAAGAACTTATCTTTCAACAAGGACTCTAAGGTGTAGGGAAGCAGGAACTTTTTTTTTTGTTGGTATTTTGCCTTTTGTTGCCCTAGTTGTTTTATTGTTGTAATTATATTGTTGTTATTACTGATATTGTGGTTGTTGGATAGAACAGAGAGAAATGGAGAGAGGAGGGGAAGACAGAGAAGAGGAGAGAAAGAGACACCTGCAGACCTGCTTCACCGCCTGTGAAGCGATTCCCCTGCAGGTGAGGAGCCAGGGGCTCAAACTGGGATCCTCAAGCCAGTTCTTGCACTTAGCGCCACCTGCACTAAACCCACTGCGCCACCGCCCGATTCCCAGGAACTATCTTTTAACATAAACTCTATGGCTATGCCAATAGCAACTTTGAGGGCACATGTGGCTCCCCACATGTCCCATTGTTAAAATTCGGAGGCTCCAGCTGGCCGGGCTAGCTTCACGGGCGGGTAACAGAGACGACCAGAGACATACGGCTGGGCAGGGAAGCTGTATTTCTTTATTCAGGAACAACGATTCATAAACTAAACCAAACTAATCACCAAACAGAACTCTGCTGCCTCTTTCCCCCGCAGTGGCGCCAAGCACTCTCAAACTCTGGAACCCTGGAACTCTCTCGGGGTTCCTTGGGGTGGGGACAAGTGGGCCCGCAAAACTAGCAGGACTGAACCAATTTTCTTGGCAGGGGGAGAGCTAGAACAACCCAATGTAAAGAGTACAATTGGTTCTTGTTACTTGCTTACAGGTTTCTCCATGTTTGTGCCAGTTTCTTTTTTAAAAAAATGCCTGTATGATAGAGGTTTCTGTTCACCCCACACCCCTGATACTGTGGTCATTTAGTTTAAAAAAAAGGGGAGAATTGTTGTATGCTTTACATTGGGTTGTTCTAGCTCTCCCCCTGCCAAGAAAATTGGTTCAGTCCTGCTAGTTTTGCGGGCCCGCTTGTCCCCACCCCAAGGAACCCCAAGAGAGTTCCAGGGTTCCAGAGTTTGAGAGTGCTTGGCACCGCTGCGGGGGAAAGAGGCAGCAGAGTTCTGTTTGGTGATTAGTTTGGTTTAGTTTATGAATCGTTGTTCCTGAATAAAGAAATACAGCTTCCCTGCCCAGCCGTATGTCTCTGGTCGTCTCTGTTACCCGCCCGTGAAGCTAGCCCGGCCAGCTGGAGCCTCCGAATTTTAACAGCAGTCCCCCTTTCTTATATCATGTTTTGATGTTTGACAGACTTTGTTTTGTGGCAGGGCGGACTGTGCCTTTCTTAGGTTGGGGATCAGCCTTCTGTCTTACCTGTCATTGGAACACCTGGTCATTTTTGCCCAGTAGTACCAGGTGCCCTGTCTTAGGTTGATTGGATAGCGCTAGTTTCCCTTTTACCCATCATTGGCTAGCCAACCCTCTACATGGTGGACGTTCTGATGGAGGGGGGCAAATCCTCCACAGCAACTCAATATTCTGCCATGTCCAGCCTATGATAGTGAATTTGTATAGGTTGCATCTTTATGGCATCAATCTGTTGTTTCAAAAAGGCCATGAGCTTATTAAAAATTATAGGACTGTGGTCTGGGAGGTGTTGCAGTGGATAAGGCGTTAGGCTCTCAAGCGTGAGGTCCCAAGTTTGATCCCTGGCAGCACATGTACCAGAAAGATATCTGGTTCTTTCTCTCTCCTCCTCTCTTTCTCAATAAATAAATTAATTAAAATGTTGAAAAAAAAAGAATTATAGGACCTATTGTGAGCAGAAGAAGTAAAACAAGCTAGGGTCCCACAACTAAGGATAGACAGGTAAGGAAGGGGGAATGTATCCATTGGTATGAAGAGGTGGGATCATATCTCAAGTCTAAGGGAAGCAGTCAGTGGATGTGATGTCTAGGGGAACAGCCATTTGTCTTTGGGGGTAGTAAAGGATGTCTGTGGCATGGGTGATATTATAAAGGGAAACATCTTTAAATTGTTGGCTGACAAAGGCATGGCTTATGGTGGCAAGACAAGATACCCCAGTTAAGTTTACAAGAATATGTGAATGTTGTTAATTTACATAGGTTGTGTATGGAGGAACTTTTTATAGTTTAATACCTTACCATATGAACAGATGATTCTTCATATGAAGGCTTGATAGCTGTACTCACTTGTGAAAAAATAATAAAACTTGTAACAAGTTAGAGGTTTACTATAATTGATACCTCGATTATAATTAGTTTGAATATCTTTATGATTTTGTTAAAAGGTCATCTAATGTGACCTCCTGTATCAGTCTCTACAGCAGGATCTTTAGACCAATTATAGTTAAAATATATATATTGATTTTTAACCTTTTTTACTTTGGAGTATAAACAGACTCAGGTTACTTAGAGAGTTAACGTATGTTAGTGACAATGGTTTTAACATTTGCAGTGCCAGATTGATGCCAGATCTGTTGTGGATTAATTTCAACAAGATAGTTTACAGGGCGGGGCCCTCCAAAAGCGTCCTGTATACAGAATTTGCATTTTAGTTTTGGGGATCTATTGTCACGTTAACTATTTATACTTTACCTTAAATAGTAACTTTAGCAAATTAACTTTACCTTTCCTGGTAGTGATATAGCTTCAAGGTTACACTTTTAACCGTTAAGTTAATGTTTTACCAAACTTGAAACATACATATAAACATTTAGTTATAACACACAGGAGGAAAAAAAAAACTTTTTTTATAAAAACATATCATTAAAAAAGAAACAAATTTATATCTGTCAGTACTCACACAGTTTAAGACTAAACACTTACATATATATACCAAAACTTATATATAAAATCAAAAGAGAGAAAAAAAAATTTTGGAATTTTTCTGGATGTCTCCAGAAATTTTGGCTGCATCCAGCATTTTTTTTTTCCTCCTCCAGGGTTATTGCTGGGCTCAGTGCCTGTAACATGAATCCACCGCTCCTGGAGGCCAATTTTTTTCCTCCTTTTGTTGCCCTTGTTGTAGCTTCATTGTGGTTATTATTATTGCCCTTGTTGACGCAATTTGTTGTTGGATAGGACAGAGAGAAATGGAGAGAGGAGGGGAAGACAGAGAAGGGGAGAGAAAGACAGACACCTGCAGACCTGCTTCACCACCTGTGAAGCGACTCCCCTGCAGGTGGGGAGCCAGGGGCTCGAACCGGGATCCTTACGCCGGTTCCTGTGCTTTGCGCCACATGCGCTTAACCCACTGCGCCACCGCCCGACCCCCTGCATCCAGCATTTTTATATAAAATATAAAATTACCTTATAGAGTACTCTGTGCAGATGGGTCATGCAAAATTTTTTGGTCATTCAACACACTCACAAAACACAACTGGCCAGTCATAACATAAGACATTCAGGGGAGGGGTAGGAGAGAGGGCTCTGTGAGCCAACTTTTGTAGATTCTGCCATGTCATATTATGGATCCTAGGATGTATCCTGCGGCTAGTCCTCTTGTATTTCTTGTTCTTCAGGGATAACAGTGCCATCATGAGGGTATTGTCGGACATGGCGGGCAGGAATCCAGACAGGTTTAGAGTAATTATGTGGGAAAATGCATGCAAATCCTCTTCCCTTGGTCAATAGAGGGTCAGGCCCTTTCCAAATTTTATCAAGTGGGTTTTTCCATTTGACCTTAATAGATGGGAGAGTAGATGTGTTTGCCAGTGAAGAATAATAGGAGGTAAGTCCGAGTTATTGTACATATCAAAGAGATTTAACATAGTTAAGGCTTTGCTAGCTGGATATTGGGGGGGTACATTCCTCCTTTATCTTTATTTAATTGATCCTTAAAGGTTTGATGGGCCCTCTCGACAATGCCTTGTCCCTGTGGATTATAGGGAATGCCTGTGATATGAGTAATGTTCCAGAGGGAACAAAAATCTTTAAATTGTTTGCTGGTAAATGCAGGTCCATTGTCAGTTTTCAGTTTAAGAGGTAAGCCCATCACAGCAAAACAGGAGAGCATATGGCTTATAAGCTTTTTAGAGCTTTCTCCTGTCTGAGCTGTTGCCCACATAAATTTAGAAAAGGTATCAATTGAGACAAACACATATTTTTGTTTGCCAAAGTTTGGTATGTGGGTGACATTAATTTTCCAAATAGCATTAGCTTTTAAACTTCGGGGGTTAACCCCAAGGGTCTGGATAGCAGGTGTTTTATGAGACTTGCACAGGAAGAGCATGTAGCTAGGATATGTTTTAACTGTGGTAAAGGAACATCAGAAAATCGAGCTCGAAGGCCTTTAAGATTAACATGGGTTAGAGAATGGAAATCAGCAGGATCAGAGACAGAGACTAGGAGAGCTCCTGTGGAGGCAAGATGGTCAGCTGCAGCATTCCCTTCGGACAGGGAACCAGGAAGAGGGCTGTGGGAATGAAGGTGCTGAATATATAGTGGTTGGGTTCGAGAAGAGAGCATAGAGGCAATTTGAATCAAGAGAGGGGAAGGTGGGTTGTCATCAATTTTCACATAGGAACGAGCAAGCCATGGAAGTAAATTAACAGTATACACACTGTCAGAGAAAAGGTTGAAGGATTCTGGTACAGCTTTTAATGCAAGGAAAACAGCATAAAGTTCTTTGTACTGAGGGGAATTCTCAGGAAGCTCAGTAAAGAGAGGTTTAGGGGGTTGTTTGTCTGGGTAATATATAAGGGCAGCAGCTCCCTTTTTTCCACCATCAGTGAAGACTGTAGGAGCAGAAGGAATGGGATCTCGAGAGAAAAGTTTAGGTGCTAGCAGAGGCAAAAGAGGTAAAGAAGCTATCAATTTATTAGAAGGAAAATGGTTATCTATTTGTCCTGAAAACCCCACGAAGCTTATGACAAAGCGGGAATGATGGTGTATGAGCCACTCTGTATCTGTGAGAGAAAAGGGCAGAATAATTAAATCCGGTTCTTTCCCTAAGACCTGCACAGACCTATTTCTTCCTTGGCAAACCATGAATGCTAATGCGTCTATCTCAGTGAGGAGTCTTGGAGCTCCACCTACTGGCGTGTGAAGCCACTCAAGAACCCCATGGTTCTGCCACAATGCCCCTACTACTGTGGGGGTGGAGTTAAAGATTAGAAGGTATACCGGAGAGGAGGGGGAGAATTGAACAAGGTGCATGTCCTGGAGGGCCTGGTTAACCCTTTCCAGTGCTGAGGAGGCCTCGGGAGTTAACCTACGTTTTGAGGAGGGCTGTTTGTTTCCTTTTAACAGGTCGAACAGTAGTTGGAGGCAGCTTGTAGGCAGATAAAGATACTGCCTAAGCCAATTTAAATTTCCAAGAAAACTTTGTAAAGAAGCAAGAGTGAGGTTAGAAGGAAAAGTAACGCTAGGTTTTAAGGGACGAATTTGCGTTAGATAAATCTCTGAACCTAAAAAAGATATTGGAGGAATTCGCTGTATCTTCTCAGGAGCCACATTAAGGCCGCTTTAATGCAGGAATGAGAAAATCACTTAGGGCACAGAGATCTGTATCTGATTTTCCCCATATTAATACGTCATCCATGTAATGAAAAACATTAAGGCCCTTATGGATATATGGAAAAAGGGCAGATTTAACAGCCTCTTGACAAATTGTAGGACTATTGGCCATGCCCTGGGGCAGCACTACCCATTCAAATCTATCGGCAGGGCTGGCGTTATTAATAGAAGGAACAGAGAAGGCAAAACATTTACAATCTTGCGGATGCAGGGGGATAGAGAAAAAACAATCTTGTATATCAATAGCTATGATTGGAATTCCCGTGGGAATTTCAGAAAGAAGAGGCAAACCCCTTTGGGGGGAGCCCCAGACCTGCATAGTTTTATTAACCACATGGAGATCTTGGAGGAGGCGCCATTTTCCTGAGCGCTTTTTAATCACAAAGACAGGAGTATTCCATGGGCTTTGAGAATGACGAATGTGTCCCAAGGACAACTGCTCTTGGACGAGCTCCTTTAAAATTTCTAGCTTATCCCTAGGTAAAGGCCACTGTTCCACCCAGACAGGCTCATTAGAAAGCCAGCCTAAGCGGAGAGTTTGGCTACGAACAGTGGCAGTTAGTATTGGGGGTGCTGATTAGATCTGGTCTCGCAGGAGCGGGTGTTATGCTCTGCAGAGACATCTGTGGATATCCTAACATCAAGACATTCCAGAAGATCTCTGCCCAGTAGGTTGGTGCTAATATCAGCTACCAGAGGATGAAAGTGTCCGGTAGAACCTTCTGGGTCTTCCCACATGAGCGAATCTCGTGTGAGAAATGATTGGGTCACCCCTCCAACCCCGTGTATATGGGGTCCCGGGAGGAGTTCCCAATTGGGGGAACCTCTGCTTAAAATCGTCTTTTCTGCCCCCGTGTCAATAAAAAATTTAAAAGGAATATTGCCAATCCTTACTCTCATAGTAGGGTAACCACGTTCTAAAAAAGGAGTGGTCCACAAAATCTCAGGCCCCGAATTTGTACCATTCAGGGGCGTGCCATTTTTATGAAATTTGGACCAACAATCTCTCTTCCAATGAAAACCCTTCCGACATCTGGGACAAATTGTCCGAGGTTTTTGGCTCCCTGACTGAAAGCGGGGTTGCCCTGACTGGAGGCAGGGTTGCCCTGACTGGAGGTGTGGTCGCAGCTTATCTGGACATTGGTTACGCCAGTGCCCTTGGCAACCGCACTGAAAGCAGGCCCCATTTTGATTACATGGGGTAACTGCATAAACCTGTGTCGTAGCGGGTGCCCCATAATTGCCTGATGTAAGTTCCTGTGTCACTAAAATCCAATTATCTGGGTGTAGGTGTTTAAGACTAAGGCATGCCTGACGGAATTGTGGTATCATGCCATCCCAGACAATAGAACACAGGAGGAAAGAGAGGATTTCAGGATTATAAATCTTTCTCTCTAAGGTTTGCCTCACCCTTGAGATGAAATTTTCTAGGTTTCATCAGTGTTTTGGCGAAGAGAGTTAATAGGGACTGAGGCCTCTACTGTGGTTGGGGTTAACCTTTCCCAAGCTTGTGTTTCGCAGATGCGTACCTGTTAAAAATTACCGGTTGGAAACTTGGCTTCTGCCTGCTGAGTTCCAGTTTCAAACTCTCTTACTCCAAACAGTGCATCAAAATTCCATGCTATCTGTTTGTTACTATTTTCCTGCGATTGTCTAGAGCATTTGTCGTGGAAGCATGCCTTCCATTGTAGATAGAGGGGGTCTGGCAATGCAGCACAAACCAGGTCTTTCCAGTCCTGGGGTGTATTTAGATGCTGGTAAAAACTCCTTAAAATGGACTTGGTCCATGGAGCGTGAATTCAGTCCTCCTTCATGGCTTGTCTGAGTTCCCTGAGCTCTTTGGAGGAGTATGGGTGCCACACCTGAGGGTTTTGTCTATTGGGGGCAACATTTACTGGGAAGGTGTGGACTTGGTCTGATGACGCGGGGGAAAGAGTTACAGAAGTGGAGGCTGCCGTAGTGGCTACAGGGGAAACTGAGCATGTATTTACGGGGACGGAGCTCTTGGGACAGACTGCAAAAGGTTTAAGGTCTCTAAACGCTGAAAACATATCCTTTAACTGCTGTATCTCTGCCACAAGGTCTCTTAATGATGAGGTATAATCAGGGGGAGGGGTCGAAGCGGAAACCTCAGGGTCTTTTAATGATGAGGTATCAGCAGGGGGCAGGGTCAAAGAAGCGGAAACCTCAGGGTCTCTTAATGGTGAGGTATCATCAGGGGGCGGGGTTAGAGAACCGGAAGCCTCAGGGGAAGCCGAAACCGTGGCAGCTGGGAGCAGGGTCAAAGGAGGAGCGTCCGAACACGTGTATGTGTCTGTGGGGACGGAAGTTTTGGGACTAGCTGCTGATCACTTAGGGTATCTAAGTCTTTTTTTTTTTTTTTTTTTAATTTTTCATTTAAGAAAGGATTAGTGAACAAAAACATAAGGTAGGAGGGGTACAACTCCACACAATTCCCACCACCTAATCCCCATAACCCATCCCCTCCCATGGTAGCTTTCCCATTCTCTAGCCCTCTGGGAGCATGGACCCAGGGTCGTTGAGGGTTGGGCATCTAAGTCTTAAACACATATGCTTTAACTCTTGTATCTCAGCCTCAAGGTCGCTTATCCTCATGGCAGACCACGTTGTACATATCTTGTAAGTAGCGATTATAGCTGAGAACCCACGGTGTAGCGAAAATTAAAGTGTCTCTGAGAGCGAGAACCTGTCCCAGGAGAGAAGGAGATAATGTCTGGGACACCTCCTCATAAAACGAAAAAAATCCCATGGTGAGGGGAAACGCAGGGCCACAGAGTCAGGCGGCTGCCACTTATCTGTGTCTGGGCGGCTTTTCTGGACCTCAGGCCGGGCATGAGTGCGGGACACGTCCGGCGCCAGATGTCATTCTGCACCGTGGGGAAGAGAGAGAGGAGGTCCGGAGCGAAGAGGGAACACAAATCTTTATTTGCGCTGGCACCTCAGAGTTGGGTGCTAGAGAAGCAGGTTGGGCCACGTGGAGGTAGCGAAAATGGCTGCCTCACGCAGTAACCTTTCCTGCGTCTGAACACCGAAGTGAAGCGCTGGCAAGAGAGAGAGGTGTGGAAGAAGAAGAGCTTTTATAGGAGTAGCTTTCACAAGAATGGGAAGGGGGAGGAGTAACCATAGCACTCCAAATATCGCAGGGAAATAGACAATGTCCTGAGGGCACAACATGGCGGAACAGGCACTCCGAGAATGTCCCAACTCTCGAGGGAACTAGCAGTAGCCTGAGGGAACAACATGGCAGATGTGACTGCATCTGCACAATTTCCCAGCACTAGCGCACAAGCATGAGACCCTAGGCTCAACCCTTGGTGCCACATAAAAATCATTTTTTGCCTGCAGGGCCTTTTGGTCACACAGCTCCACCACTCCCGGTGGATGCTTTAACCTGAGACAGAGGGGAAGAGGGAAAAGGGCGCCACAGCCTAGCCCCACCTCTCACGGGTCACAGCTCTCCTTGGTGCACGTGCCCTCAGGTGTTGTCGGGGCCTGGAACCCAGGTCCTTTACAGTGTCTGCTTTACCAGGTGAGCTATCTCCTGACCTCCAGTTTCTTTTTAGGTAATAATTTAAAGAAAGTGTAGAGTTTAGTGGTGTTAGTATTTCACAATGCCATGAAGCTGTAACCACTGTCGAGTTTTAGAGCCTTTCATCATCCTGTCTACATGCCCACGAGAAGTCACGCCAGTAGTGCAGGACCCACCACACTGGGGGAACTTTAATGCTATAATCTTTCCCTCTCTCCCTCTGTCTCTTTCTGTTGAGTTGTCAGAGAAGTCATAATGTATTTTTTCTTTGCAAAAATGCATGACTTTCCTGTCAACCCAATATATAAAAAAGGTCAGCTCAGAGCAATGAAGCCCTGACATTGCTGTTGACGACAACAAAGTCAGCCCACATCCACCTGTTACCAGACTGGGCATTCCCTGATCACGCATGAGCTTGCCTCTTCTGAGCATGTAAGTAAAATCATGCCCTACTTGTCCTCTTGTGTCTGCCTGCTTTTACTCAGCATTGTTATTGGCACCTCACTTTTTTTTTTTGTCTTCAGGGTTATTGCTGGGGCTCAGTGCCTGCACTATGAATCCACTACCTCTGGAAATTACTTTTTTATTTTTGGTTGCCCCTGTTTATCATTGTTATTATTATTGTTATTTCCATCATTGTTGTTGGACAGGACAGAGAGAAATTGAGAGATGAGGAGAGAAAGACACCTGCAGACCTGCTTCACTGCTTGTGAAACGACTCCCCTGCAGGTGGGGAGCCGGGGGCTTGAACTGAGATCCTTACTCCTATCCTTGTGCTTTGCGCCATATGTGCTTAACCTGTTGTGCTACTGCCCGGCCCCCACCTCACTACCTTTTATAGCTGAGTTATATTCTGCTATGTGGCTGTCATTGTGTTTATCCACTCATGGGCTGCTGGATGTTTGGCTGTGATGAATCCCACTGCTGTGACAGAAGTCTCGGTGTGGAGGTGTGTTTGTTTCTCTACTCAGCAGTCAATTGTTGGGTTATATAGTAAGTCTTCATCTTTGGAGACGTGGCAGCTATTTTCCATGGCAACTGCACCATTTCCACCCACTGGGTATGAGGGTCTCATTTTCTTCACATCCTTGATAACACTTAATGTTGTCTGATTTAATTATACTCATCCCAGTAGGTATGAAGTGGTCTATGAGGTGGTGACTTGCATGTCCCTGATGGTTGATACAGTCATGCCATTCACATCTCTGTCTACAGAGAGTTGCACATTCACGGCTTTTGTCTGACTTTTATTCCCTTGCTGCCAAGGTCCCACTGGAACTTCATGCCTGCGTGATTCCACCGCTCCTGGCAGACATCGTTTGTTTTCAAATAGAGGGGAGAGGGAGGAGGAAGAGAGAAAGATACCACAGCACTGTTTCACTGCTCTTGAAGCTTCCCTTTTGCATGGTGCTCCCATGGGGTGTCTGGGGCCTTAAGCCTGTGTCCTTGTGTATGGTAAAGTGTACACTCTACCTGGTGAACTATCTCCTGGCACCCACCCTGCTCCTCTTAAAAATATGTATTTATGGGAGCCAGGTGGTAGTGCAGCGGATTAAGTGCACATGGCGCAGAGTGCAAGGACCAGTTTAAGGATCCTGGTTTGAGCCCCGGCTCCCCACCTGCAGGGGGGTTGCTTCACAAGCAGTGAAGCAGGTCTGCAGATGTTTCCTTCTCTCCCCCTCTCTGTCCTATCCAACAACAGTAATAACAACAATAACAAGGGCAACAGAAATGGGAAAAACGGCCTCCAGGAGCAGTGGATTCATAGTGCAGGCACTGAGCCCCAGAGATAACCCTGGAGCCAGAAAAGTTATTTATAACAGGAAGAGAGAGCAAGTTTCATATGAAACAGAAAGCAAGAGGGAAACCAAATTACCAGGTACATATGGTGTTGGGGATTGAACCGGGAACATTGGGTTTTGCTGGCTTTTCAACTGGGTTATATATCTGTATTGTTGAGACTTTGTGCCTACATAATTCTTCTTCTCCTAGTGGAGTTTTTAAAATTGTTCTGATAGAGACCACAGCACCACTTCACTGTCCATGAAAATGAAAACTTGGACCTGGGCGGCTGCTCAGCAGTCTTATGCATGAACAAAGCCCTGAGTTCATTCCCCAGTTTCGCAGTTAAAAGTAGTATTTGCAGGGCCAGCTGGTGGTGTACCCATTACCATGCTCAACAGACTGGGATCCAGAAATAAGCCCACACATACACAACCACCTAATATATGACAAAGGGGCAAAGAAAGTCATTCAACAGATGGTGCTGGGAACTTTGGACAGCTACATGCAGAAAAGTGAAACTAGACCTCACCACCTATCATCATATAACAAGGTTGAATCAAAATGGATTAAAGATCTGGATATTAGATTAGAAACTCTAAAATTTATAGAAGAAAATGTTGGTGGAACTTTTCAGGACCTTCATCTTAAAGATGTATTTGGACACTCAGCCCCTTGGACCTGGGAAATGAAGAGTAAATAAATGGGATTACATGAAACAAAAAAGCTACACATCAAAAGCGAACTACACAAGGATAAGCAGGCAGCCCAGTGTGACTAATATCAAACATTTATACAGAATTGGTACAGATCTAAAAAGAAGAAAAAATAACCCAATAAAAAATGAGCCAAATTGCTTAAATAGACAGTTTTTTAAAGAAGAGATACACATGGCCCACAGACACATGAAGAAATGCTCCATTTCACTTATCACTAGAGAAGTTGGAAATAAAACTACACAGAGATTTCATCTCACACCTGAGAGAATGGCTGACACCAACAAACCAGGAAATGACAGGTGTTGGAGAGGCTGTGGAGGAAAGGGAACTCTGCTACACTGCCGGTGGGAATGCAGACTGATGTGGAAAGTCCTTAATAAAAATGGAAGTACCTTATGACCCAGCAATACCAATCATAGGCATTTATGCAGTGGACACTCAGTCACTAACTAGAGGAGACATGTGCACCCCAATGTTCATAGCTACATTCTTCACAATAGCCTATTACTCTCTAGCCCGTCAAAGGATGACTGACTAGACAAGTTATGGGATTTTATGTTGCAGTCAAAAAGACGATATTGTGTCCTTTGGAATAAAATAGATGGAACTGGAGGTGACTATGCTTACCAAAATAAGAGATGAAAGACAGCTACCAGATGGCTTCACTCATGTGGAATTTAGAGCTCTTACATAAGTTGCAACAACAAAAAAAAATCAGAGGCAAGCAAACTCTTTAAGACTTGTGAGAACTATGGTTGTCTTTGAGAGGTAGGAAGGTGCGGACACAGAACTTTGGTGGTGGGTGTGGTGTGGAGCTATACACATTCTGATCTTAGGGTCTTTTAACAAACTACTAATGAAAACTATTTTTAGGGAGTCAGGCGGTATCAGCAGGTTAAGCACTGGTGGTGCAAAATGCAAGGACCAATGTAAGGATCCCAGTTCGAGCCCCTGGCTCCCCACCTGCAGGGGAGTCGCTTCACAGGCGGTGAAGCGGGTCTACAGGTGTCTGTCTTTCTCTCCCCCTCTGTCTTCCCCTCCTCTCTCCATTTCTCTCTGCCCTATCCAACAACGACGGCATCAGTAACAACAACAATAATAACTACAACAATAAAACAAGGGCAACAAAAGGGGATAAAGTTAAGGGGGAAAAAAGATTAAAAAATTATTTTTAAAAAGCCCCTGGTCCTCACCTGCATGGGGAAGCTCATGAGAAGTGAAGCAGTGCTGCGGGTGTTTCTTTCTTGTCCTCTCCCTTCTCAATTTCTCTGTCCTATGGGGGGAAAAAAGTGACTTCTGGGAGCAATGGATTCATAGCGCCTGCACGAAGCCCCAGAGACAACCCTGCTGGTAATAAAAGTAAACAACAAAGCATTTACTTGAGCATAGGACATCAGGTGTTGGTCAGTACTGTCTGCATGATTATTTAACAGGACTGAGGAGCTGGAGGGAGAGAGACCTGCAGCACTGCTTCACTGCTCATGAAATTTCCTCCCTACAGGTGGGGACTGGGGGCTTGAGCCCAGGTCAGGTTCCTGCCCATATAATGTGTACACTTAACTAAGTCCATGGGGGAAGCACCATGATCAGTGAAATGGTGCTGTAGGCGTTTCTCTCTCTCCCCCTCTGTTTCTGCCTCCATCCAAAAGAAAAAAAAAATTGACTGCCCCTTTTACTTTCCACTAGGGCGATGTTTGCGGGCCAGATGAAGCTTGAGAGCCTTCCAACTGATAGATACTAGCAAAGGAAGACTCCACAACTGGATCTGCAGAAGCCTTATCCTGCTTGTCTGCACCATGTCAGGTAGAAGGCAGAGCCTGGGCTTGGAAATACAGTGAGAGGCTCTCACAGAAAAGGGGAATTCCACTGAGGAATGAGCACTGGCTTGGTTTTTGTTCACGTGCCTCACACCCGCCAGGTAGAAGGAGGCTTCTGCTGGGGTGTCTGGGAGAGTTACCAAACTCCCTTCCCATCCCAGCCTTCCACTTCCCTTCCTCCAGAGGGCAGCACGTGTCCAGGTCCCTGCCCCCATCTCCACTCAGCCCGCTGTACAAATCCTCAGGTGGAGGAAGCAGTGAGGAGATAGTTTGGTTGTGCTTTTTGTAAGATCCTTCCTTCCTCCAGAGATTATCACATGTCTAGCTAGGTTTTTTCCCCTTCCCCACCTGTCTCATCATGGCCCAGCCTCTTGGATGGGGGAGGGTAAGTGTGGAATACGCCAACTTCATCGCCCTGCACACTCTGCCTTTTCCCCCCCAACTCTCCTGTTCTTGACTCTAGGAAGCCACATACCTTCTGCCGGTGGTCCCTTCTTGGCCTTGACTCCAAGCATGTGGCCCCAGGAGATCCTGGCCAAGTGCGCACAGGTATAGCACTTCAGCGGCCAGGAAAGGTGTCCTTGACGGCTTCCAAGAGTGGACGGTCACCCCACCATAGCTCTCTACCCTCTGAACTAGGCATAATGCTATATTGTGCAGACACTGAATTGTGTAAAACGTGTTTCTTGCCTTGATTCTGCTACCTTTGGCCTCCAAGGAGAACGGGGGAGAAGCTAGTGGCTCCCTGCTGCTGAGTGACAATAAAAGGCTTTTTTCCGGGAGGGTGCTAGCAACCTTGGGGAGGCGGCAGCACAGCATGGCAGCATCTTCCTGAATCTGTGGCCACAGGAGGCTGATTCTCCCTAATCCTGGTCTAGAAGGAAGAGCCAGAGGAGCAACCAGAGTTCTCCTATGATGAGTTCGGCTTCCGTGTGGACAAGGAAGGTAAGGTTGGACCCTCCTGTACGGTCTTGGTTGGGGGAAGACCCTGTGACGTAGGCTCCTGGCGCTGATGCTGGTGAAAATAGATGGAGAGCTCTGGGTTTGGCTTTTATGATAATAAAACCAGTGATGTTCATTGTGAGGAAGCTAAAAACACACAGACAAGTATAATGATGAAAACAAATCTGGGGGCCGGGCAGCGGAGCTCAGGCCCCTGCTCCTCACCTGCAGGGGGTGCTTCATGAGAGGCGAAGCAGATGTCTGTCTTCCCTCCATCCTACCAAATAAATTAGAAAAAAACAATCCTGAGCCTGAAGGTACCTGGATATTTCAAGCTAAATCAGCTTTGTGTATCTGTAACCTTGTCATTATGTCAGATCTGTGTTTTTTATCTACATCATATACCATGAGCACTTTTTCTGACAGTTAAGACTGCTTTAAAGTATATTTTTCAGTGGCTTTGTTATAGCCCATTCAGTGGATTTATCATATTTTTATTTTATTATTATTTTTTTTGCCTCCAGGGTTATTGTTGGGCCTTGGTGCCTGCACTACGAATCCACTGCTCCTGGAGGCATTTTTTTTCCAGTTTTTTTGCCCTTGTTGTCATTATTATTGTTGTCGTTGCTGTTGTTGGATAGGACAGAGAGAAATTGAGAGGACAGAGGGGGTGAGAAAGACACCTGCCCTTTAAGCGACCCCCCTGCAGGTGGGGAGCCAGGGGCTTGAACTGGGATCCTTGCACCGGTCCTTGCACTTCACAAGCCCGTGTGCGCTTCACCCACTGCTCTACTGCCTGACCCCCATCATTATATTTTTGTAACTCTTTTGTAAGTGGACCTCTAGGCCATTTCCATTGCTTTCTAGTATAAGCGCACCTGTTGGTTCCCCAGTGGATAGTTGTAAAAGCCATCTGCCAGAGCTCAGATACCTGTCTCCAGTTAGCAGGAACATGACTAGATTTTTTTTTTTGCCTCCAGGGTTATTGCTGGGGCTTGGTGCCTGCACCATGAATCCACTGCTCCTGGAGGCCATTTTTTCCCTTTTGTGCCCTTGTTATTTTATCATTGTTGTTGTTATTGATATCATTGTTGTTGGATAGGACAGAGAGAAATCGAGAGAGAAGGGGAAGACAGAGGGGGAGAGAAAGACACCTGCAGACCTGCTTCACCACTTATGAAGCAACTCCCCTGCAGGTGGGGAGCCGGGGGCTGGAACCAGGATCCTTACGCCAGTTCATGTACCATGTATGCTTAACCTGATGCGCTACCACCTGACCCCCCCGACACGACTAGATTCTAATTGGCTGAAGCCAGTCATCTTCAGAGTCATTGTATTTTCCAGTTCAAGGGTCCTTGCTTTCTAGTTTACAAGCAAACATTTCTAAGTCAGAAGTCGGACCTGAAGAGCACAGGGAACTTTCCATGTGACAGGGACAGAGAGTTTAAGCTCTTGTCAGTAGCACATCTTGCTGTAATGTGGACTCTCTACATGTGAAGCTGTACAGGGATGTGGCATGAGGACAGTTCTGGGTGTAGCTAACATGCCACAAGAGCCTCATCGACTCAAGCCTCTCAGGAGGCTGGTCGAGACGTTTCCAGGCACTAAACAAGCATGTACCATATGTTGGGGGCTGGGGAAGTGGGTGCGTGAGCTGAGGCTTCTTGCAGGGGAGGCCGTGAGTACAGAGGCGCCAGTGGAGGTGGGTCACAGGTCCCATTAGGTCTGTGTCTCTGATCATCTTGATCAGATGAAGGACGGTGGTAGTGACTGCAGAGAGCACAGGGGTCACCAGGTTCTGGTCTGAGAGAGACCGGCAGGGTGTCAGTGCTGAGGTCTGGCACTACAGCTGTAGCTGGGGGCCTCTGTTATGGTGTGCACACAGTAAGCCCCTCTCTGTGGGTGCTCTCCTAGCAGACAGTGCAGACCCCAGTTCCAGCAAGTTGCCAGGGGGGTCTCTGGTGGAGGACCCCCAGCAGAGGCTGCGGTGGCAGGCCCACCTGGAGTTCACCCACAACCATGATGTGGGGGACCTCACCTGGGACAAGATCGCTGTGTCCCTGCCCCGCTCCGAGAAGCTCCGCTCCCTGGTGCTGGCGGGCATCCCACACAGCATGAGGCCGCAGGTGAGGCGCCCCCTACCCCCACCTGGCCCCGTGAGGGTTCAGCGTCCCACAGAAGCCTGAGTATGGCAGTATGGCCCTTCTCCTCCCAGCTGTGGATGCGGCTCTCTGGAGCCCTGCAGAAGAAGAAGAACTCAGAGCTGTCCTACCGCGAGGTTGTGAAGAATAGCTCCAACGACGAGACCCTTGCTGCCAAACAGGTGAGGGCCAACGGCTCTGAGGAAGGAAGCAACATCTGCTCCAAAACCACGTGTGATGGGGGCGGCGGCCCTTTCTCCTGCAGACCTGTGCCATGAGCAAGCTGGCTCCTCTGTAGACGTTGGGTAACCGGTGGAAAGGCCACCAGCCCAGTTCTCACTAACAGCACTGAGGGATTTTTCAATTTTCAAAAATTTAAATCCCTTGCCCAGTAGTTTTAACCACCTAAAGATTTTTTTTTAAAGATTTTATTTATTTATTTATGAGAAAGATAGGAGAGAGAAAGAACCAGACATCACTCTGGCACACGTGCTGCTGGGGATTGAACTCAGGACCTCATGATTGAGAGTCCAAAGCTTTATCACTGCACCACCTCCCAGACCACAGGATTTTTAAAAATTTAAATATTTATTTTTCCTTTTGTTGCCTTTGTTGTCTTTTGTTGTAGTAGTTGTTGTTGGATAGGACAGAGAGAAATGGAGAGAGGAGGGGAAGACGGGGAGAGAAAGACAGCTTGTGAAGCGACTCCCCTGCAGGTGGGGAGCCAGGGCTCGAACCTGGATCCTTCTGCCAGTCCTTGCGCCTTGCACCATGTGTGCTTAACCTGCTGCGCTACTGCCCAACTCCCTCACCTAAGGATTTTAAATGCAGATTTCCAGGCTTCTTTCCAGAGATTCTCATGCTGTTGCCCTGGTGTGAAACCCAGGAATCTCATTGCTTATCAGCTCTTCTGGGCATCAGCTCCCCCTTGGCTGTAACCCTGGGGCAGGAGGGCAGTCCATGGAATGCCCATGCCTGGGGGAGAAGCCTGTTGGGTTTGTCAGCACAGGGGTACCCTGGCCTCTTCAGGGGCTGGGGTAGCAGCATCTGGCTGTGGGCACCAGCCTCACAGGTCCTTGTGGGTGGGCTGCTGACAGATTGAGAAAGACCTGCTTCGCACCATGCCCAGCAACGCCTGCTTCGCCAACGTGAACAGCATCGGGGTGCCCCGTCTGCGCAGGGTTCTGCGAGCACTAGCATGGCTCTACCCAGAGATCGGCTACTGCCAAGGCACAGGCATGGTGAGCACAGCCCCAGGGAACGGGAGCCCAAGGGCGTTTTTCAGGCCCGGTGTCCAGTCATCTCAGCACTCGGGTGGGAGAGCCCAGGAGGTGGTTCCTGCCCCGAGGAAGACACACTGTCTGGTGTGACCACCCCACTCAGGGCTCTTCTAATTTGCTTGGAGACCCGGGTAGAGCTCCCTGAACCCCTGCCCTGGCCAGGTGGCTGCCTGCCTCCTGCTTTTCCTGGAGGAGGAAGACGCCTTCTGGATGATGTGCGCCATCATTGAGGACCTGCTCCCTGCCTCCTACTTCAGCACCACCCTGCTGGGTGTCCAGACAGACCAGCGCGTCCTGCGGCACCTCATTGTCCAGTACCTGCCTCGTTTGGACAGGCTGCTCCAGGAGCATGACATCGGTAAGGGCCACGGAGGATGCCACGGCATCCTGCCCTGGCTCACAGGCCCAGTCACTGCTGGGGAGGATACCCAAGCCAGAGTGTTGGTCTGTGTCCACAGAGCTGTCGCTGATCACGCTGCACTGGTTCCTCACGGCCTTCGCCAGCGTGGTGCACATCAAGCTGCTGCTGCGCCTCTGGGACCTGTTCTTCTACGAGGGCTCCCTGGTGCTATTCCAGACCACTCTGGGCATGCTGTGCCTCAAGGTGCTGCCACGGCCCAGCGTCCTCCTCTGCTCTGCTTTGGCCTGAGTCTCCCTGGCCAGGTGGTGACACCCCCTCCCCTCCCCCATGGTCCAGGAGGAGGAGCTGATCCAGTCAGAGAACTCGGCTTCTATCTTCAACACGCTGTCGGACATACCATCACAGATTGAGGACCCAGAGCTGCTGCTTGGGGAGGCCATGCGGCTGGCCGGCTCCCTCACCGACGTGGCCGTGGAGACCCAGCGCCGCAAACATCTGGCCTACCTCATTGCAGACCAGGGCCAGCTCCTGGGGACCAGCGCCACCACCAACCTCTCTCAGGTGGGGCCATGAGGGAGGGGGCCCCCACCTGCATCTGTCGCTAGCCCGGGGTGAAGGATAGACCCAGCTTTGAATGACAGGTTTCTCACCTCGTGAGGTGGCATAAGTACGATGCTGGGCTGCCCTTCTTCTTCTAGCGTTTGCCCTTCTTCCGTAGCCAGTCAACAGCGTCAGGTTGAGCCTGATGTAAAGTTTCGAGACCTCCTCTGAATCTGGAGAGGTGGCAGTCATTGACTATGTGGGTCATAGTCTGTCTGTAGCCACAGGGGCAATTCGGGTCATCTCTGGCTCCCCAGCGATGGAACATAGCGGCGCACCGGCCATGGCCTGTTCGATAGCGATTGAGGAGGCCCCAATCATAACATGCTAGGTCAAAGCCAGGTTGACGCTTGCAGGGGTCTGTGATGAGCTGAGCTGACTGCCAACTCTGTTTCCAAGAGTCTGGAACAGAGAAGTTCAGTGTAGGCGTAGGGGACCAGATTGGGTGACGAGACGTCAAGCGTTGGACAGGGTGGGCGAAGATATCCGCGTATATTGGCAGGTGCGGTCGAGTGTAGACGTGGGAAATGAACTTAGATGATGCCGCATCCCGACGAATATCTGGCGGGGCGATGTTGCTAAGAACTGGCAGCCATGGAACCGGGGTGGAATGGATGGTTCCAGAAATTATCCTCATGGAGGAATATAATTTGGAATCGACCAAGTGGACATGGGGGCTACGGAACCATACTGGGGCACAGTATTCTGCAGTGGAATAGCATAATGCCAGAGATGATGATCATAGTGTGGAAGCGCTCGCGCCCCATGAGGAGCTGGCCAGTCTTGCAATGATGTTATTCCTCGCGCCCACCTTTGCTGCAGTTTTTATGAGATGTTCGTGAAATGACAGAGTGCGATCGAGAGTAACGCCAAGATAGACTGGCTGGGCTTCATGCCAGATTCTCGTATCGCCAAGCTACACATTAAGCTCCCGCGAGGCCAGGCTGCCCTGTGGGCGGCTAACAGCTCCCGCCAACCTGTTCTCCCGGCCTGCAGGTTGTTCGCCGCAGGACACAGCGGAGGAAATCTGGCATCACCTCCCTGCTCTTTGGTAAGACTCCTTCCTTGGGCATCCAGGCACAGGGGCCGTCTATCCTTGGTGGGGCCCTGGTCCCATCATTCTCTGGGCCCTCCCCAGGGGAGGACGACCTGGAAGCACTGAAGGCCAAGAACATCAAGCAGACGGAGCTGGTGGCAGACCTCCGGGAAGCCATCTTGCGTGTGGCACGCCACTTCCAGTGCACGGACCCCAAAAACTGTAGCGTGGTGAGTTTCAGCCTCTGGGCCTTTCTCTACCCCATTTTGAGGTGCTGAGACGGCGGGGCTGAGGCTCTCCTCCTGGGGCCTTCCTGTTGGCTCTGGCAGGAGCTGACCCCAGACTACAGCATGGAGAGTCACCAGCGGGACCACGAGAACTACGTGGCCTGTCTGCGCAGTCACCGGCGCCGCGCTAAGGCCTTGCTGGACTTTGAGCGACATGACGACGATGAGTTGGGCTTCCGCAAGAACGACATCATCACGGTCGGTGGGGCCAGGCGGGGCATCTGGGAGGTGGGCTCCAAGCTGGGGGGCAGCGAACAAGCACCTGCTTTGCTTCCTGTTCTCCATCCTGCAGATTGTTTCTCAGAAGGACGAGCACTGCTGGGTAGGGGAGCTCAACGGCCTGCGAGGTAGGGGCCCAGGCTGGGGGTGAGCTGTGCCAGTGTCCTTTGCTTTCCTCAGCCCCCTGGCCCGATCCTCACAGGGCCCTGCTTCTCCCACAGGCTGGTTTCCAGCCAAGTTTGTGGAAGTCCTGGATGAGCGGAGCAAGGAGGTGAGGAGGTACCCCAGGTGGGGCTGTTCTGAGCACATGGTGGCTGGGGGACAGCTCCTCAGACCTCTTCTTCCACAACCAGTACTCCATCGCGGGGGATGACACTGTGACAGAGGGGGTTACGGACCTTGTGCGAGGGACCCTCTGCCCAGCCCTCAAGGCCCTGTTTGAACATGGACTAAAGAAGCCATCTTTGCTGGGGGGTGCCTGCCACCCCTGGCTGTTCATTGAAGAGGTCAGTGGTTGGACCTGCCATCCTTCGCCCCAGACCCTGGTAGCAGGAGCTGATGGAGGGCGGGCAACGTGCAGCCTTTGTGCCTACTCTCTCGTTTCTCCCCCCACCCCCCAGGCTGCAGGCCGGGAGGTAGAGAGAGACTTTGACTCAGTATATTCGCGTCTGGTGCTGTGTAAGACATACAGGTAAGCTAGCCTCCCCCCACGGGCTCTGCTGGCAGCCTGGGAAAGGGGTGACTATCCTGACACACCATGGCAGTGCTGGCAGCTTTGTCTCCCCTACAGGCTGGATGAAGATGGCAAAGTCCTGACCCCAGAGGAGCTGCTCTACCGGGTAGGTGGAGCTGTGGGTGATGCCAGCATCCTAGCTTGGCAGCTGGGGAGAGGGCACCGCAGTGACAGCTGTGCCCTTCTAGGCCGTGCAGTCAGTGAACGTTACCCATGATGCGGCACAAGCACAAATGGATGTCAAGCTCCGCTCCCTCATCTGTGTGGGACTCAAGTGAGTGAGTCTGCTGTGGGCCACAGGGGTCCACATAGGACAAGTGGGGGCAAAGGTTGGCAGAGGCCAGGCTGCACATGTGTTCCAGCTCATGGGACCTGGACCCTCAACAGCCCATGGCTTCTCGGCAGGAGGTGGGTCTCAAGGCGAGTAGTTGCAGCAGCCTGGCCAAGAGGCCGGGGCTGCAGAGCCTCCTGGACCAGCCCTCTCCCCCTGTCCCCAGTGAGCAGGTGCTGCACCTGTGGCTGGAGGTGCTGTGTTCCAGCCTGCAGACTGTGGAAAAGTGGTACCAGCCCTGGTCCTTCCTGCGCAGCCCCGGCTGGGTCCAGATCAAGTGCGAGCTCCGGTGAGGAAGCAGTGGGCGCTAGGAACCGGGGTGGGGTTTGCAGAGCCCCCTAGGGGCCTTTGACAGCACCCCTCCCCTCTTCCTTGCCTCCAGTGTCCTCTGCTGCTTCGCCTTCAGCCTCTCCCAGGATTGGGAGCTTCCCGTGAAGAGAGAGGTAGGTGGCTGGGGGGAAGCCACAGCCTGGGTACTGCCACTTTGAGCTGCATCTTCCGTCAGCCCCGAGTCTGACAGATCGTCTCTCTGCAGGAGGAAAAGAAGCCCCTGAAGGAGGGTGTTCAGGACATGCTGGTGAAACACCACCTTTTCAGCTGGGACATAGATGGGTGACCACCTCCCTCCAGTGGCCTAGGCCTTCCCAAATTCATCAGCTACCAAGGCCTTCCTTCCCTGCTTCCTCAAGTAAGAAGAGAACAGCACTGCTTCAGCCAGTCATGGACCTGTGTAGGGATGGGCTGTCAACTGACACCGTCTGAGGCAGTAAGGGCTTGGCCCAGGATTTTTACCAACCCCCCCCCCCCCCCATTAGCTTTTGTTCAGGAAGGGGATGGCGGTAGTAGAGGCTCCTTGGGCCTCTGTAAATAAATAGTCTTTGAGAAATGACCTCCTGTCTTCTGTTGAGCCCACACCACAGGGCTCGGTGGTGAGGTCAGTGTCCCCTACTCCCTCTGTGGATTTAGCAAGAGGACTAGCAAGCCAGTGTTTTTGGTATTTATTTTACAAAGTTCACACAGCTTCCCCAGCACTGCTTTTAGTGATTCCATCCCTACCCCCTCCCCCCATGAGTGAAGTGACAGGCCAGAAGGTAGCCACCACTGGCCCCTCTTGTCCCAGGGTCATGGTGGTTGCTGTGAGGCAGTGAGATGGAATGTGGGCAGGTAACCAGGAGGCACCTCTGCCCTCGTGGCACTGATAAGGAACAGGAAGCAGAGCGGGTGGGGTACAGGCTGTGTGTGGCAGGATGTCTACATGTCAAACACACGTGACGGGTGGGGCGAGCTGTCGCCAGGCCCTAAGGTCTGTGCAGAGGAAGGAGCCACATTCACCTCCTGCTCCCCAAAAATATATGTATATGTATATATATATATATATATATAATGTATGGCGATATAGAATATGTATATACACCTGTACAGAAACATCTGCCACCAACTATTATATGGTTACACCAGATGGCAGGGCACCCATCCCAGGAAGCCTGAGGCCCAGGGAGTTGTTTCACTTGTAGGAAAGGGGTGAAGGAGGGAGATTCGCCCCATGCTCTGGGCCTTGTATGCCTGACCCAGACTGCAATCAGACAGGTCACCTCTGACCTCGCAAAAGGAGGTAAAATAGAAACTCCCCAGGGCCCCCAGAACAGCTGCTTAGCAGCACCCCATCGGCAATTCTGAGCCAGGGGAAGGACAGCCGGGCCTGTGATTGTCAGGACTCACGACTCAGCAGAGGGGCTGGATCACAAGGAGAGTGTCACATGCCTCCTGTCCCTGCAGCTCAGAGCTACAAGCAGGAATCCCAGTGGAGCTGCAAGTCGTGGCCGTCCAGGAAGTCTGTGGAGAAGAGGCTGGGGGCTGTGGTGCTGAGCGGAGCCAGGCTGAGCACAGGGCCCCCTGATGACAGCTCCAGCCAGTCCATGCTGTCCAAGGGGCCGTCAGGCAGGTCCAGGCCCATGCTGCTGTGTTCCGGGGCAAAGTGCAATTCTGAGGTGTCCATGGGGGAGGGGGGGTGGTCCAGGATGGCAGAGCTGCTCAGCATCTGGCTGTGGAGGTCGTCAATGAGGGACTCAGGCCCCTCGTGCCCAGCGGTCAGCAGGGGCAGCCCTGTGCTGCTCTCCAGGAAGTCCTCCAGGCGTCCGGGGAGGGTGGGCCAGCCCGAGGCGGGTGGGGTGGCCTGGGGTTGCTCTGTGGAGGGTGGGGACTGTGCAGCCAGGGGGGACTCACAGGCAGCAGTTGAAGAGGACTTCGCTTTCTCGGGTTCCTTGAAATCTGCTGAAATTTCTGCCAAAGAAAGTGAATGGATGTCAGAAGCCAGGCCTGCATAGTGGGCTAGAGATCTGAATTTCACAGGTAAGAGCTATAGACCACTACATGCCACTCAGAAGAAACCAAAGGTGAGATTGTTATGGCTTTGGATTTAATGTTTTTTGCTATGGTAACAAAGACAACGGAGAAAAATATATTGGACTATATGAAATTTTAACTTTTTTTTTTTTAAAAACTATTTCTAGGGATTTGTGGAGTTTATTTTTTAAGTTTTTTTTTTACCAGAGTACTGGCTGATCAGTGTGGGGGACTGAACCTGGAACTCTGGAGCCTCAGGCCTGAGAGTCTCTTTGCATAACCATTACGCTATCTACCCCTGCCCAAATTTTAATTTTTATGCACTAAAGGATAAGGAGTGAAGACAACTGACACACCAGATGAGAGAAAACAAACTACATACCCTGAATACACTAGATGGTTAATAACCAGAACACAGGCATCCTACAACTTGAAACAACCCAAATCCCCCAGTGAAAAATGAATAGGTGTTTTTCCAGCAGAAGAGAAAGACTTCCTAATAAGCAAGCACACAAAATGATGCTAAGCACTTTTTAAAAGAATTTTTGTATATCCATTTATTCCCTTTTTTGTTGCCCTTGTTGTAGTTATTACTGTCGTTGGATAGGACAGAGAGGAGGTGGACAGACACCTGCAGACCTGCTTCACCACTTGTGAAGGGACCCCCCCCTTTAGGTGGGGAGCCGGGGACTTGAACCAAGATCCTTAAGCCGGCCCTTGGGCTTCACACCACCTGCGCTTAACCCACTATGTTACCGCCTGACTCCCGATGCTCAGCATTCTTACCAGTCACTAGGGAAATGTAAGTCAACCATGGGCCAGCCACTGTAGAGAGAACTTAAGCGTGTGGAGAACATTTGGCACTGCTAGTACACATGAAAATGGCACAACATGAAAAGCCCTGTGGCTCTGCAAAGTAAGATACACAGCTACCCCAGGATCCTCTAGCCCTGCGCTGGCAGAATTCCTCATGAGAATGAGAAGCAGGGACTCAAGATAGACACCCATTTGTCTGAGAGTGTCACAGCAGTCAAAAGGTGGAAACCACCTGCGAGTCTCGGTGGATAAGCACAATGGTGGCCTGTCCAATAGTCAGTGAGACACTACTTAGCTGTAAGGGGCAAGAAATCCAGACACATAACAACATGGATAGGTTTCAGGAGAAAAAGTGCCACCCAGTACAGAGACTGAAGGGGATGGAGGGAGGTAGAACACTTCTAGAAGTGGGGAGCTGGGAGCATGCTACTCTATACATTCTGAACAAGGCTTTCTTCTCCGTGTCCTTCTGGGGACAGGCTGCAGCAAACCCCACACTGCCTTTTCTGCCATCTTTTCAGTGCTAGAACTCCAAGCCTACTCCCTCTCCTGCACAGCCTCACCCCCGCAGCTTCTGTCCAGATGATGGGGACTTCTGAGCACTAGGCCAGCTGTAACTCCCACACTTGGGAGAGATCTATCTTCTGCCCTACCAGATGTCAGAGTCAAGGATTCTCCCTAAAATCAGAATCTGTGACCTTAAGAGCAGTGTTAGCTATGAGTTCTTTGTTAACTCCCAATAAAATCATCTTCAAGGGAGTCGGGCAGTGGCGCAGCAGGTTAAGCACACATGGTGCAAAGCACAAGGACCTGCGTAAGGATCCCGGTTCGAGCTCCCGGCTCCCCACCTGCAGGGGAGTCGCTTCACAAGCAATGAAGCAGGTCTGCAGGTGTCTGTCTTTCTCTCCCCCTTTCTATCTTCCCCTCCTCTCTCCATTTCTCTCTGTCCTATCAACAACAACATCAATAACCACAACAATGTTAAACAACAATGGCAACAAAAGGGAAAATAAATATTAAAAAAAAATCATCTTCAAGTGGCCAATTCTACTGAGCCCTCATTACCTGCACCATCTTGGTGAACCCTCCTGGGACTGATGGAATTCAAAGACCAAGAAAAAATCCACTCTCTGCTCCTACTTTAGCCCAACCTTCCCTCTCACCTCCTACCCACTTTCTCTGGTTCCCTTTGCAGGAAACCCTCTGTGGAGACCTTTCCACACCTGCAGTCTTGCTTCTCTTCCCCCTGGTTCAAGGAGGAATATGCTCTCTCTCTCCCTGGCTGAAGTCACTTACCCAGACTAGGTCTTAGTCCCTGCATTCCTTGACTGCCTCTCCACAGCCCTGTCCTTCAGAACTTTGTTCTCTCGGGCGCTCCCACCCAACCTCATAGCCCCAAAGACCAGCTCAGACACCAACGAGTCCCTGGTTCCTGCCTGAGCCTTACACTGATCATGTGAACCCTCGTGGCTACACTGGACAAAGCTGACTAAGTTTGACCCACAGCTACCTGCCTCGTCTTACACCTACATCCTGGCAACTCAGGCACAGGTCAGGTCTGAAGTGTTCCCCTTGACTGCCCCCCCCCCCCATCTCCCGCCACACACCTAGTCTGCAAGAACCTAACAGGCACTTTCTCCAAACAGACTCCCTACTCACCACTCCCTCCAGGTTCACACACTCAGCACGAGGTGTGTTGTTGCCCAGGCTGTGGGATCTGGCACCCCATGCAGTGGTGGCTGTACACTTGGGTCTGGCTTTTGCCCAGACCTTAGAGGAAGTGCATGGCCTGTAGCTCAGTAGGTAAGCAAAGCCCTGGGCTACTGTCACCTGGGAAGAGAAAAGGATGCTGGGGAGACTGCTTGGCTGTGGGCATTTTACCTCCACTCTGAATGAGAATGTCAAACAGGTCATCCATCTGTTGGCTCGAGGAACCATTTTCCTGCAGGGTGAAGACAGAAAAAGGTGAAAATTCAACAGGCCACCTACCTGATTCAGGTTTCTGTGTCTGCAATGTCAACCAGACCTGTAACGCCAGCCAGCCTGCACCCAGGCTCCTGGAGCCCAGACTCACCCTGCTGGCCAGGCCTTAGCACTTATACCCATAACCTTCACTGCCCACAACCTCCCTGCCCCCACAAGCCTGGCTCTGGCCTGCCCTACACCCACTAGGGCCCCTGCCTTCATGTTCCAGGACCTGAACCCTCCACCCACCCCAGAGTCTTTTACTTTGGTGCAATACACCAACTGCCCTACCAGCTGGGCTAAGCACCCAGGCCTTGGCCAGGCCCATCTTCCTTCTTCACCTGCTGTCTAGGCTGCTGATTGACAGCTTCCTCATAGCCAGGCGGCTCCTTCTTCAGCAGAGAAGCTGGAGTCCCAAAGAGGGGCTGTGTGGGGTGTTCCAGGTCCATCTGGGCTGGTGGGCCAGCGGCTGGAGAACCAGGCTGGGACAAAGGCTGGAAAGAAGCAGTGGGCAGGTGAGGGAAGCAGCCCAGGCCTGACACACTCTGGGAGGGTGAGGCAGGACCCATCTGCTTCTAGGTCAAAGCTGTGCCAACTCCTCTGGCTTTCAGTCCCTGATCTCTGACCCACAGAGGGTGTAGACATTGTGTGACTGCTTGCTAAGATTTGATATAAGCTACATGGGAGGGTGAGTTTTCCCAGATGTTTCTACTTTTCAAAGCTCAGGGGCCGTTACCTCCCACCGTGAGGGGCCTGGTTGATGACTCTGCCCCCCACTCCTGGCTCTGGGTTTGAGAGGTCATGCAGAATCAAAGCAAAGAGTCAGAGACAGCAGTTATGCATAGGATTTTCATGCCTGCAATGCACAGGCTCCAGGTTCAAACCTCTGCACCACCCTAAGCCTGAGCTGAACAGGACTGGCTAAAAATAAAACCAAAGTAAAACCTCAGCTCTGGCACAGACTGTGTGGAGGGTGTAGGCAGGGACATGATAGCAAGGAGCTGGCTGCTAATGATCCCTTGGTGGGGGACAGGCAGCCTGAGAGGAGGGTCAGGAATAGACCAGCCCCAACCTCAGATGCGATGGTCAACCAAGTTCCCAGCCTCTCCCTGGCCTGGCTGGGGGTGCAAGGAGCCCTCTGCCCAGATTTGGATGTGTCCTGAAGGCAACAGAGGGGGAAAGTCCCTAACGGCTCCCCTTTACCTCCTTAAGTCTTAGTACCTTTACCAGTTCCTGGGGATGGTGAGCCCTCATTTTGGAGGGAAACGACTTGCTCAGTGCATGGGGATGCCTGGTGCGTGGGGCCTGTCATTACCAGAATCTTCAACTCCTCCTCCCCCCAACATCCGCACCTGTTGGGGGCTCTCTGCATCCTTGTAGCTCATGGTGAGAATGACGTGGGTCCCCGTGGAGTCCGTGATGAGGGTGGGAGGCATGACCCCCTTGACTAGGCTGGGGCTCTGTGGGCCCAGAAGTGGCTGGGGAGCAGGCTCAGGTGCAGGCGCAGGCTCAGGCTCAGGCTCAGGGGGCACGGCTTCCTGCTTCACCATCACAGCTTCCAGCTTCACTGCCACAGCTTCCTGCTTCACCACCAGGGCCGGGGGCACCGGGGCACATGGGTCTGCGTGGTGGGGAGTGGGGGCTGTCAGGCTGGGGCTGAAGGGGTGAGAGGGGCCAGGGAGCTGCTGACTCAGCTGGCAGCTGGAGAAGCTGTTTTCCTGTTTCACTGGGGTGCCCAGAGTGACCGAGGCTGGGGCTTCGGCTGGGGCTGGGGCCGGGGCTGGCTGCTGGGCCCGCTTCTCCTGCTCCAGCTGCAGCCTGAGCCACTCCACCAGCTGCTGCTTCTGCCGCAGCATGCGTGTCAGCTCCTCAATCTGCTTGTCCTTCTCCTGCAGCATCTGGTCCTTGTCCCGGGCCTCCAGCTCTGCCCGCACCCCAGGGCTCAGGCAGCAGGACCCAGCCCGGGGGCCCTCTTCCTTCACGAGGATCTGCAGTGGGGAGGCCTGCAGAGTGAGCTGGGTCAGCGGTGATGTCACCATCTCGCCAAATGTGTCCCCGGGAGTGGAGTTCTCGTCGCCCGTGCTGAGCAGTGAACGCTCTGAAGGAGTGGGAGACACGGGGGGCGTGGAGCCTGTGCTGCCAAATTTCACAACCCCGTTGCTGGTCACTGTGGCAACCACCACCTCGGCCGGGGCCAAGCCTGCAGCCACGAGGGCAGGCCCCGTGCCGAGGCGCGCCGCTGGGAAGGCCACCACCACCTCGCCGGCCTTGGGCAGGATGGAAGCGGTGGCAGGAGTCTTGGGGACCCCTGGGGAGGGGCTGACTTGGTCTTGGTAGGCGCGCAGGCGCTCGATCAGGTCTACCTTGGTGCCTGAGACAGGTAGTGACCGCAGTTTCAGTTCCTGCTTCAGTTCGGCCACCTGCAAAGGGGCCTAGAGTCAGGGTGGCAGGGACAAAGGGGACATGGTCCAGGCAGGGTGGGGAAGGGGAGGGCAGCAGAAATGAGCTTTTTGCCCTTCTGGCCACTTGAGGACCCCCCTCTCATCCCTTTCTCTCTCTCTCCCTCTCCCTCTCTCTCTCTACCTCCCTCCCTCCCTCCCCTTCCCATTTCTTGCCACACCAGGAGCCTGGTTAAAACATGCCCAGTCTGAAGTCCAATTCATGCTTATGTGAGTTCACTGGATTTTACAGATCAGACAATTGAGCTCAGCAAAGTAAAATGACTTAGATCACAAAGTGAGTGGCAGGGCTAGGAGTTAAAATACAGGTCTGATGGATTCAGAAACTAGTGCCCAGCTTCCCCACAAGGGCTGTGTTACTGAGACAGACAGAGTCATGATGTGGGTGGGGTATCTGCCTCAGATGTCAACTCTATTCCATCCTCTGAGGGGTTGAGGAAACAATCTTGGCCCTGGACGTAACAGGCAGGTGGAGTCTGCCTTGAGCGCACACTCGCCGCTCCCGGCAGAGGTAGCCCCACATAGGCCTGGTGGGAATTCATCAGCAGAGTGGAAAAGGGAGCCGACAAGCGCAACAGAGCTCCAGTCTGCCACTGGCCAGGCCCGGACCAGCAAAGCCCCTTTACCCCTTGATGCCTACACTGGCTCATCTGTGAGAGGGAGTGACACCACCTATTTCTCACACTGTAGGTAAGCTGCAGCCCTGGATAGACACTGGCAGATGTCACTGAAAGCAATGACCAGGATAACATAGTGTGGGCTGGGCCAGCAGCCTTCCCTGCCCACAGTCCAGCACAGACAGTGCCACGGAGGCCAGGGGAGCAGTGGCTCAGTCCTCCGGTGGGTGGGAAGGACACCACCCACCTTCATGTCATCCAGGTTGGCGGGCAGGGCTCCCGGCTTGCCAGCCAGTGAGGTGCTGTTCTGACGGGCTAGCCCGCTGGGCCCAGGGCCACCTGAGCTGGAGTTGACGCTGTTGGTGGAGAGGCTGCGCATCGGGGGGGCCCCACTGCTCCCCAGAGCCTCGCCTGCTGGCCTGGAAGAAAAGGCGGGAATGAGTACCACCCAAGCTGCCCTTGGCCTGCAGGGCGGGGAGGGGGGGCACCTACTTTGGGGGTGCGGGCAGGATGGTCTGATAGTTGTAGTGCTGCTGCTGCTGTTGGTTAAGGATCTGGAGCTGGAGGAACAGCTGCTGCTGCTGCAGGATCTTGGCGTAGGAGGAGTCCATGGGGGGCGCTCCCTTGTCCTGCTTTTGGTCCGGGGGGATGTACTGGTGGTACTTGAGCTTCTTCACCTTTGGCTTCAGCTCCTTGGTTTTCTTGCTGCGCTGGGGCTTCTCACTGGCAGCCTTGGCTTGGCTTTGCTGAGGGCGGAGGAGAGAGGGGGTATCCTCAGGGGGCGAATGGGCTCCTCAGAGCGAGGTCCCAGAGGCAAGTGCCAGAGGGGCTTCTGAGAAGATGCCCACTGCACTTCCACCCCACTGGGCTGTGCTCCTCCAAAAGCAGCGGCTTCGTCAGACTCCAGAAGTGTCCAGCCCTGGGGGAGAGCAACCCAGTGCAGATGGCACTGTGACCCTGAGCACGGCAAAGGTGACATGGAGGCAGAAACGGCTGCTCTGTGGACTCTGTGCCATCCAAGACCAAGACCATCATGCACACCTCAAGAATCTGTGGAGGCAGAATCAGCATGCTGACCTGAACATGAGGCTCAGAGAGGTCACTTAACCAAGGCTGTGCAGTGGGGTGCAGACCCAGAACTCCAGTTCATTCCCCAGGTGGCCCCCACAGCACACAGCTGGAGCACAAGGAGGGACACCTCCCACTGAGCCTCCAGGCTCAAGAAGGGCCTTCAGTCCATGGGTCAGGGGGTGAGGCCTTGGGCGAGGGCAAAGTCAGCAGCTGAGTGCCAGGGAAGAATAGCAGAGATGACAGAGACTCTAAGAAGGAGTGAGACCTCTACCAGAGCTGTGACAGGCGAGCCCCTGAAAGGTGTGTGGCTCTAAGCTTCAGCAACAATGGCAACAGTCCCATCTGGGGGCTCTGGCTGGCAGGGAAACAGCAAGAGAAGCCTGAGAGTGGGGATGGAGGCCCCAGGTGGTCAGAGATGGGGCTTGTGGAAGTGGGGGCCACCGGGAGGGAAAGAGAGGCAGTGTGGAATGCGACTGAAGGGGCTGGGTAGATGGGAGGCCGGGACTGGCAAGGCCAGGGCAATCCCTGGAGGGGAAGTGTAGAGAAGTAGGGATGACGTATTTTTTCACGTGTGCTGGTCAAAGGATGGTACGCATAGCGACAAGAAGCAAGTGGGGGGGGGGGGTTGGAAGAAAACATCTGACATCTGTGGACAGTCAGTCAGTAACAGACCCTGGAGGCAAGAGTGGTGTGAGCAGGACGGAGCCAACAGAGGGGACCTGGAGAGACACTTGCTTCCCAGAGACGGGGAAGCCACAGAACTTCCTACAAGGAGCAAGCTGATCGGACCCCAGGACCGGGGGCTGCCCCTGGGCTCGTAAGGCAGGAGGGGAGCAACAAGCATGGCAGGGCCTGGGGATAAAGATGGTAACTGGGAGGAGGCTCACCCCGCACAGTGTACACATTACCATGTGCAGGGGGGATGTTTCAGAATCAATGAAGCAGGTCTGCAGCTGTCTCTCTCTCTCCCTGTCTCCCCTTCCTTCCCTCTCAACTTCTTTTGGTCTCTATCCAAAGTAATAAAAATTAAAAAAAAAAAAAAAAAAAGAACAGCAGAGAACTGTGCACAGGCCCATGGTCTATGGGGGGACTGGAGGAGAAGGGAGTGGGAAAAGGGGAACCTGCTGGGGGGGCAGTGGCAGGGGTGTGAGAGACAAACAAAAAGCAGTTGGAGCTGAGGGCCCACAGGCTCTGGAGGTGGGAGGTGCTGCCCCATGAGGAGGATGCCGTGGCTCTAGGTCCGTCTGTGTCAGTGTCCAGCACAGCGGCCCCGCCCACAGGCCTGAGAGTGATGTCTCAGGGAGGGTGGTGGCCATCTTGACCCTTCAGGTATGTCAGTCAATCTTGGGGGACAACAAGACAGGTGACAGCCATGACCAGCTTTGTGACCTTGGGCCTGTGACTTCCCGTCGTGGTTTTGTCACTGGTAGGACAGGGCTCTCTCTCTGCCTCATGAGGCTGTGAGTGGACTGTCAGACATGGGCTGTTTTCAGAGAAAGGCAAGAGCAAGGACTCGTATTGTGGAGGCTGACAGGCTGCTCAGGAAAGGGCTGCGATGGACAGGCCACTCTGTACCCCCATACGAGGATGAAGCCGTGGGCCTCCCCAAGGCCGAGGCAGGGAGAGACAGCAGATGCAGAACTGTACCTTAATGAGCATGGGGGCGGGCTTGGCAGTGGGGACAGTGGCTCCATTGGTGAGGCTGGGAGGCAGAAGAGGCTGCTCTGCCAGGAAAAGTGTTTCTCCAGAATCTGAGCCCGCAGGGAGCTGAGACACAACCTGAGAGAGAAGAGGAGAAGTGAGGGCACCTTCCCTTTCTGGCGGCTCCACAGCCCTAGGAGGCAGCGGCTGCATGTCAGCCCTGGTCTGACCTCAAAGGCCACCACTGTCGGAGAAAAAAAGTGGGCAGAGAACAGAGGGAGGAGAGAAGGAACTGGAGATGGTGAGAGATGCACGGAGCTGCACACACTCGGGGAAAGTGGGCTGTTCCAAGCTCAGAGCAGCCCTGCCCCTGTCCTCTACCTGGGCCCCAGGCTGCTTGACCGGAAGCCCCATCTCCATCCTCACAACTGGGGGCTCATGCAAACAAGAGCTACTAGGGCAACGCCCTTCTCTCTTGGGAACAGGGCAAGCACTGGGAGTGGGCGGGCTCACCTGAGTGGGGGACACAGAAGTGGCACTGGGCAGTGGCTCACTGACTCGGGCTTCTAGGGGTGACGGTACTGAACCCTGGGACTCCTGGCTGGCAGGCTGTTCAGGGGACAAGGCATCGCTGCTGTCTTCATCGAAGGAAGAGCTGTCCGCTACTTTCGGGTAATTCACCTGGCCCTCTGAAAGCAAAGCCAGTGTCAGCCTCCAGCCCCAGGAGATGAGAAGCAGGGCCCTCACAGCAAGAGGCCTGCCCCTCAGTCTCAGTGAGCTAGACAGAAGCGCAACCAGTGACCAAACCACTTTTCCTCACTTTTTTGCTATAGGCAAGCACATCATGACTTGAAACAAAAGCCAGAGTCATACGAGGCCTATGTGTTCCCTTGGGTGAGGAAAGGCCTGGCTTTAATTCGTGCTTTGAACTCCAGTGTTCTAGTCCTATTTTCAAAGTGAAGTTCTGTCCTCCTCCCCTCCAGCCTGCTGTTCCCCAACCTCATCTCTTTTACTGTACTCCCATCCTCTGGCTGTACTAAGCTCTCAGCACCCCCACCCCACCCCTGGTGCCCAGCTGCCCCCTCACTGCAGGTCCCTCCCAGGCTACAGCTGGGGTGAGGGCCGCAGGGTGGAGCCAGAGGAGCAGGGCCCCAGTGTGTAACCCCAGGACGGGGAGGGAAGGGAACAGGGGAGAGGAGACTTCAGGAGAGTCATGTCACAACTCCCCCTCAGCACTGTGGAGGGAAGAGTTCTGGATTGGTCTGTCCGCACAGGAGGAACTGAGGTGGTGGCTGCTGCATGCAGATGAGCAGTCGGCCAGGCCCGGGGAATCTGCCATGGCGGTAGACCGCAGAGGAGGAACAGCGACAAGCTGTTGAGCTCTCCCAGCAGACTCTTCCCCTCTAGGGCTGTGACCTGAGCTTCTCCCCTCCCCCAGGTCTGGGGAGGAAGCACCTAAATTTGTTCTTCCACCCATCAGCTCTCGTGAGGGGGCTGGCTCGCCGTGCCCCCCAGAAGGGTCAGCTGTTACACTGTTCCCTCACTTTCCCAGAGGGAGCTGGGTGAGGTGCATGGAGAGCGCTAACCACTATGTCCTCCACCAGCCACATGTGTAGATTTCCTCCACTGTGTCCTAATCCCAGTGAAGGGCCCTGCCCTGGGCTGGGAGCTGTATGGTACCTCGCCACATACAAAGGGAGGCAGGGGGAGGAAACCACAGGCCAGCCCTGGGTCAGTGCAAGGAGCTGCTGGCCAGGGAAGCACAAGCAGCAGCTCAGCCAGCCACAGAGCCTGCTGCTCCCTCTCCTCCGGCCAGGCATGTGCGGCTACAGGACGGGGTGCCTGCTCTCCTCAAGTGTGTGGTCAGACGAACCCAGTGCTCAGAAAATGCTCTGCTAGAGGAAACATGCACACTGAGGGGAAGCTGAGCAGAGGCTTGAGGAAACCTCCTGGAGCAGAGAGCCGAGACATGAATCTCACAGATGGTGAGGGGTCAGCTAGGAGGAAAAGGTTCGAGTGTGTGAGTGTGTGAGTGGGCAGGGTGTGGCTGCGCTGTGGGGAGTGTTTCGGGGGGGGGGGGGGGGCCCGGGAGAGGAGAGCCTGCAAGTCCTGCCCCCATTCTCCACAGGCCTCAGGACTGTCGTGTTTCCCTTCTTTTCTCCACACCCCGCGTTGCTTCTTCTTAAGTCAAACCTCCATCTCAGTGCTGGGTTCAATTCCTTCTTCCCCCATTGTCTCCTTCCTCTCTCTCTCCAGCCCTCCTCTCACATCTCTGCTTCTCCAGGCTTCCTCTCAATGATAATCTTAATCTGTTCCTCCTAATCTAAAAACCCTTCATCTCTTTTTCGTCTCCACTGACCTCCTGAACACATGTACTCACTCATTCCTTGGCCCCTCATGATCTGGCTTTTGCTGGCAAATGCTCCTTTCTCTCCATCATATGATCATCTCACTGCCAAACTAAACTTCATAGTCCTCAAAAAAAAAAAAAACAACAAAAAAAAAACAACGCCGTGCTCTGAAAGCACCCTGCCTATGTTGTCCCCTCAGCAAATGCCAGCAGTAACACCCGCACCGGTGTCTCTAGGGACCATCGACTACAGGCCTCTAAATTACTATGTGTGGACCTGCACGCTGCCCCCATGCCGTGTGCCATGTGCCAGCACCTGACTAGGCTTCCGACTCAGATCACTTGTTTGTACCTATCAGTCTTCTCACATCAGACACAGTTCTTTGGGAGCAATATCTTTTGCTCATCTCTGCAACTTCACATAGGGCATGTGACCAACTCAGCAAATATCTATATGATTTTGGCTGGCTGGAGAGTCCATAACTGACTTTTCTCCAGGCACTGGCCTTGAACTAGGTGCTATGCTGGGATCTGGTGATGCTTGAGGCTGGAAAACTCTGGTGAGGCAGGATAAATGTTGGGGTAAAGTGGTCAATTAGGGGTGCAGGAGTGGGCACATGACACCACAGCCCCCTTCAACCCAGGGCACAAGTCCACTATGCATGATTCTGGACCCTCTGTGCCCAGCCAGGAGAGCTCACTGACAGTGGGGTCAGCTCAGCTTGCTTCTGTTGAAGGCAGGGCTGCCTCCCGGGTGGCTGGGATACATGGTCTTGTCCAGGATCAGATCTTTGGCCCAACGCAGCAAAGACAAGCCTATACCAAAAAATGACAAAAAGCTAAGGGAATCAGGTCTAAACACCTGTCACACAATGGACCCTGTGCTCCTGGACTGTCTGCCTCCCACCTGCCTTGACATTCCCTGTGCAAGTCTCCTCCTTGTAACAAACTACAGAAATGATCCCTGAAAGCACAGTCTTTAAGCCTCCTCCTTGTATATAGTTTAATGTCTGTGCTCTCTGCAACCCCATCTCAGCCATCACATCCTCTGACACCATACTCCACTGCCAGAGTTGCTGAGTAACCCTCTGAGTGCTCCCTCTGCCACTGCTCTTGCCTGTATCTTCCCCAAAGCAATGGGATCCTTATGCGTGAGAGGCCTGGTCTGCTTTACGGGGCTGTGGCCCTTGGGTCTGACATATACAAACCAGTATTTGTTGAGGGAATTACTTATGAAAAGTTCCAGGTTCACAAAAGAAATTTCACTAGTAAAGAATTATTAAGGAAGGGGGCCGGTCAATGGTGAACTGGGTTAAATGCACTTACTACAAAGCATAAGGACCGGCGTAAGGATCCCAGTTTAAGTCCTCGGCTCCCCACTTGCAGGGGGGTTGCTTCACAAGTGGTGAAGCAGGTCTGCAGGTATCTATCTCTTCCCCTCTCTCAATTTCTCTCTGTCCTATAAAATTGGAAAAAAAAAGGCTACCAGGAGCAGTGGATTCATAGTGCAGGAACTGAGCTTCAGCAATAACCCTGAAGGGGAAAAAAAAAAGGAAGGGAAGGAGGAGGAAGAATATTGAGGAACAAACTCCTGGTGTCTCCATGTGTTTACATGTTGAGTCTGCCCTTTGATAGGCCTCTCAGTTTATAGTGATGAAGGTGGACTGAGGAGTCTCTGGTGTTTATTTACTTTAGTTATTTTGGCATGGTACTGGAACCCTAATGCCCCTGTCCCTGTCCTAAGCTACACAACCTGTTTATCAGGATTCAGGCTCTTTCATCTGCACCTCAGTTCCTCCAGGAAGTCAAGAAGCCTACAGTCCCTTTCTGCTGCAGCTGGCCTGCAAGTCGCCACAAGGTGGTGGTGGCCTTCTCACCTATGATAGCTTCTTTCAAGCTGGACTCCACAGGCAGGATATTCTTCTCCACCAGCTCCATGGGGCCAGGCCTCTGTGCAATCTTCTCATTGAGGTCATCAGCCAGTCTGGCGCGCTTCAACTTCAACTGCTTGGCCTGGAGGGAAGGCTCAGCTGAGGTCTCTGCCATGGGAAAGGATATAAGAATGAGCTGGTGGCTGAGCAGCTGGTGCACTGTACCGTGGAGGAGGCGCTATATAGGAGTACTGAGGCACCTGGGGGGAGCTCCAGTGGAGCCGTGCTGTGATGTCTGCCTGGTGCCCCTCTAAAACAGAGCAAGAAAAGAAAAAACGAACACCAAAAGGGCCGGCAAGATAGTTCATTTGGATGCTGTGCCTGCTCTGTCACATGCATCACCCAGGCATGATCACGCCCAGGCCCCACCACCACACTGAAGCTCTGGTATTATGGTGTCTTTCCACCTGTCTCTCCATCCCGGAGTGCTAAATTCCTAGTGATGGCCAAAAAAGAAAAAATAGCCTTGTTTTTGCTAATAAAGCAGATCAAGCAGAAAGGTGGCCCATCTCGAAGTCTCATGAAGTAGGGGATTCCTCCCTGTCACCGTGCACTATGTGCAGGCACACGACAGGTGACCAGGTGCAGGCCAGCCCTGCGGGCTTTCTTCAGGAGCTACAGCGACCAGAGAGCACTAGGCAATGGAGGTGGTCCCCTCTCTCTCAAGGAGCAACTTAGCTCCCTGCTCCCTTAGCTTCCTCGCTCATCTGTAAAATGTGGGGCTCAGTTAGGAAAGTTCTCTTTCAACCCCAAAGATGGTTCAAATGAAATAATAAAAGGAGTTGGGGCCAGGCGGTGGCGCACTTGGTTAAACTCTCACAGTATAATCCACAAGGACCCTGGTTCAAGTCCCTGGTCCCCACCTGCAGGGGGAAAGCTTTGCAAGAGGTGAAGCAGGGCTACAGGTATCTCTCTCTCTCCCTCCCTCCCTTCCTCTCAATTTCTGACGGTCTCTAACCAATAAATAAATAAACCTTAAAAAGGGGGGGGGGGGGACAGAGTCATACTGCTTTCAGCAACCAAGCCCTTTCCTTGGCTGGAATGTGGGAAGGAGACTGAGTGGTGGCCAGGCAGAGTACGTCCAGAATGAGCTTCCTTGTGCAGCACAGATGCTTGAGTCAATGCTAAATGAATGAGTGAATTGGCGAATAATAACTGAAAGTTGAGTGCATTTCTTTTTAAAAAAATATTTTATTTATTTATTATGAGAGGGGTTAGAGGAGAGAGAGAGAAAGACATCACTCTGGCACATGTCCTGCTGGGGACTGAACTTGGGACTTCATGCTTGAGAGTCCAACACTTTATCTACTGCGCCACCTCCCAGACCACAGTGAATATATTTCTAATACAGTTTCTGTTGTTTTGTTTTTGTTTTACCAGATCACTGCTCATCTCTGACTTATGGCGGTGCTGGGGACTGAGTCTGAGACCTTTGGTGCCTAAGGCATGAAAATCTTTTTAGGCACGAAAATCTTTTTGCATAACCATTATGTTATCTCCTCAGCCCCCAACACAGTTTTAGGAGGAAAGGGTCTCATACTAAGGGGTGATGAGCTCCAAGGCCACCAAATGGCCACTGGGGAAAAAGGCAAGTCACCGAACAGCGTGTGACAGTGCTCCCTTGAGAATTTCCAGAGGCCAGCTGTAACTATCACAGTCCTGATGTTTTACTTGTTAAGGCTTTCCAGTTCACCCATTGCCAACATAAATGGGGGTGGTATAAAAGGAAGAGGAGGAAGAAGATGAGAAGGGGCTAGGTGGCTCACTCGATTAACTGCATGTTACCCTGCACAAGTACCCAAGTTCAGGTCCCTGGTCAGCAGCTGTGTTGGGGGCAGATGGGAAGCTTCAGAGTAGTGCTACAAGTATCTCTTTTTTTTCTCTCCCTGTCTGTCTTCCCCTTTTATCTCAGTTTCTCTGTTCTATCCAATAAGTGAATATATGTATTTTCTCCATCTCTTTCTCTCTCTTTTGGTGGTGTAGCAGATTGACCTGGGAATCTCAGGCAAGAGACTGTTTGCATAACCTTTATACTATCTCCCACACCCAAAAAATATTTAAAAAAATATTTATTTAGGAGGTTGGGCAGGGGCACACTGAGTTAAGTGCACATAGTATGAAGCACAAGGACCCGCACAAAGATACCGGTTCGAGCCTCTGGCTCCCTACCTAGAGGCAAAAAAAAAAGTTACTTAAGATTTTCTTTTTCCTTTTTTAAAAAGCCTTTTATTTATTTATTATTGGACAGAGACAAAGAGAAACTGAGAGGAGAAAGGGTGACAGGGAGGGAAAGAGAGAGAGAAAGAGACACCTGCAGCCCTGCTTCCTCATCCCTTGTGAAGCTTTCCCCCTGCAGGAGAAGACCAGGAGCTTGAACCCAGGTACTTGCGTGCTGCAATGTGTGCGCCTAGCCACATTTGCCACCACTGCAACGTGTGCGCCTAGCCACATTTGCCACCACTGCAATGTGTGCGCCTAGCCACATTTGCCACCACCTGGCCCCTAAAAATTACTTCTTTGGAAAAAAAAAAAAGAAAGAAAAAGAAACTTATGGTTTTGTTACTAATTATTAAATCACTAATAAAAATTAAAAAAGAAAAACAGAGGTGGCACAGTGGTGAATACAGAGAGAACAAGAGTTTAGATGAAGGAGCATTTCCAATTTAACATACCTTCCAAAATGTGCATTCTGACCAGCTCTGATCTCTCCGGACGGGATCGAATCTTCCGTTTCAGATAGTCTTCTGTCTACAGATTAAAAAAAAAAAAAAGAAAGAAAAAAGTCAACAAGCCCTCAAATGCAGGTCTCAAGCCTATGGTGTGGCCAGGTCCACAAAAGCAGCTTTTGGTCACCTCTGCAGCCCCCAGTGACTGCAACTGGGGGCCAGATGGACCTGGGAAGTGAAAGTCTAGGGAGAGCACAGCCACTTCCAATGGACCCACCCAGACCATTTGTCTCTCCAAGGCTGGAATGAAAATCTGTCTGTGTAGACTGACTCACATTAAAGTAAAATGTCTGTCAGATCAGCTCGTACAGCAATAAACGTGAGCATCCACATTATCAGGTTGGGGGATTTGTTTCCAATCATCCTTGCGTGTAAGAGTTTTTTTGTAACATAATTCTGAATAGAATTTTATTACGGTTTGTCTATAAACTTTTGGTATTACATGACCTCATGAACATTTCCTATTTTGAGAACTGCCAAGTAGAATAACTGATACATGGTGGCACAGCTGTAGTTCCTTAAGTCCAAAGTTCTTTGTCTGCATTTATGAGACATCCCCTCAACCACCAAAGAGTGCTCAGAGCTAGTGCTGTATATAACGTACGCATGACTCCAGAGGTGTCTGCCTCCAAAGCCTGCTCTTACCCTCTGCACCAGTGTGTGTGAGAAAGTTACCACCTCCACCCCTGCAGTTTTAACTCACGTCAAGACCAGCATAGGACAGACCAGGAGGGGAGAAGAACAAACCACGGCTCAATGTGAGTGCACAGGACTTGTGGGCACAAAGGGTCAGGCTTAATCACTAGTACAGGCAGAGCTGAGTCTCTAACTCATGAAAATATTTTTTTAAAAAAAGTATTAATGAGGAAGTGAGGGGGGGAGGGAGAGAGAGAGAGAAAGGGAGAGGGAGAGGGAGGGAGAAGGAGGGAGGGAGGGAGAGAGAGAGGGGGAGAGAGAGAGAGAGAGAGAGAGAGAACCATTCATTCACTGTGGTACATGTGCTGCCGGGGATTGAACTCAGGACCGCATGTTTGAGAGACCAATGTTTTTATCCACTGAGCCACCTCCTGGACCACTGAAAATAATTTTTTAAAGACATGTAGCACACTGCGTGTACAAGTGTAAGAGACGTGGTCTTTTCCTAGCACTCTGTTGCCCTGGGGACTCTTGAACAACAGTTCTGTGTCAGCCTCAGTTGGCACTGAGCACCTCAGGACATGGTTCAAAGTGGCTGTGGGATGGGGTCTGTCACCCATCTACCATGGGCGGAAGTACCGCCATGGTGAGCACAGAACATGGCAAGCAGGTGCTGGATACTGGGTCTTCGTGGTCACTCGGAGGAGGCATATTTTTCACTTGATGTGATTTCTGAACAGTGGCCAAGGTTCAGGCAGAACAGAAGGTTCAGGCTTGCTGATCAAGATAACAGCTAGGGATCAGCCCAGGCATGGGCCTCAGCTTTGCCACGTACTGGCTAGCCAAATTAGTCAACCTCTCTTAGATGTATCTAGAAGACAATGATAATAGTGCCTAATTCTTAAGAGTTGATGACAGCATAAATAACTTGATATGACTTTCAGACTAAAGCGTTAAATAAAATAGTTGCTATCTTAGTTAATGGTCACTCCTTGTCATCATGGGCAGCAGTTCAGGAACAGCCCCAAGTCTTAGGGCTGAGTCGGGGGCAGGCAGTACCAATCCTTTCCTCTCCCACTGCATTTTTTAATAACAACAACCACAACAACAACTAAAATGGTAGTTTATCATAAATGCTTTGGTTCCTGTACTCATGACCTCATTCTTTTCATTCACTCTGACACTATGATTTCCTTTTAAACATTTTTTTTTTAATTAAAATAGAAGACTGTACAAAAAGACTATTTCTCTCCACCTTTCCGCCCACCCAAGACTCAGCTTTGGCTTCTGGTGGTGCTGGAAACTAGACCTGGTACTTTACAGCCTCTGGAATGAGAGTTTTTTTTTTTTTTTTTTTTTTGCATAACCATTAAGCTATTTCTCCATCCCTGAAAAGTCTTATAAGTGAACATCTCAAGAGTCTGAAAAAGCTGTGGAGCCCTAGTCTATAAGCTTCTGTTTGGAGAGAACCTCTTCCCTCATTTTTTATGCAAAAGAAAAAAGTGAAGAGGGTGTGAGGGGAACTATGTCCTGACAACTTCCCCATCTCTGCCCACACTGGGCAGCAGAATTTCCCCGAGGCCCCTGAGGACACTGAAACTGAGGTGTGGGGACAGGCAGTGAGCCAGGTGCTGGACTTAGAGCATGGGCACAGCAGCTTATGCTTCCACACTCTCAACCAGACACTGGCTGTCCGGAGGCACATCTTGCCTCTTAGAAGGCCCGTTCTGCAGAGGTGTGGGCAGTTCAGTTAAAGATGCAGAGGGATCATCACTCTGCATAGTTGGTGTCTGTGTCCTAATGTTTAGAACAGGTTAAGTGGAATTAAAGATGGGAAGGGAAGACAGTGGTGGGCTTCAAAGCAGGCACAGGAAGAGAATATAATCACCCATACACTTGAGTTACCGACAGAGGAAAGACATTCGGGTCACCTCCCATGGCACCATGCTGGGAGACAGTTGGGAACAAGGATAAAGCAGAAAAAGCAGGGAGCATTCCATTCACAACTGTGAGGCAAGAGCTCACACTGGAACTGTGCTACATCAGAAGGAATGTGTTCAGCAATGCTCTGAAGATGCTCGGGAAGAGTGTCTTACCCTGGCCCGCTCCAAGCTCCTTCTCTGCTCATGAAATGCAGCTGGACTTTTCAAAGCTGTTGGGAGAAGAACCATGAAAGAATTACTTATAGTGAAACAGCATGGCTATTGCTACAACTTACAGTGGAGAAAGCACCTTTTAAAATAAAGATTTATTTACTTTTATGAGAGACAGACATAGAGGGAGATAAAGAGGCAAGTGAATTGCTTAGCTCTGGCTTGTAGTGGTGCCAGGGATTGAACCTGGGACTTTAGGTGCCTCAGGCATACAAATTCTGTGCTCTAACACTACTGAGCTATCTCCCTGGCCCTGGAGAAGGCATCTTCAATGTAAGTTAACTTTAGCAGTACTATTAATGTCAGCTGAAAGTAAATAACAGAATGGCACCTGAGTAAGCATATATCTTTATGGCTCAACTATCACACTAAAACTATTGTGACTACTTAACTCCTAATGGGAATAATGACTATCTAAGCTTGGATCTATAAAATGCATCCACGGGATATGACTTTTAAAATGCTCTGAATCACTTACTGGAGTTTTAGATGCAAAACCCTTATTAATCAGTCACCCCTATACAAATACCTGCTAGGCTTCATCTTAGCTTCTTGCAAGGGAAGCAGGGAAACAAGGAGGAATAGAGCAGCAGGGGATAAAAACTCATGTCTTCTACCTCACTAGGAATCACCAAATGACCAAACTGAATGAGGCAGTTAAGCCAAAAAGACATATGGCTACTTGGGTGCCATTTCCTCCTTTACTTTAGCCGCTATTTATAGCACCACTAAAATTAACTCAAATTTCATCTCTAAGGACTAAAAAAACTTCAGTGATTGTATGGCTGACCCTGGTGCAAGCAGCAGCTGACAAGAAGGTTCACTGCAGTCTGTCAGGGACTCATCTCTATTCTGGGGCTGCTGCCACCACACACAGACCACAGCACACAACAGGCGAGACTGAGCACAGGGACACGAAACCTGGGCCCTCCACAACATGGCACTGAAAAGAGAGCTTTTGGGAAAAAAAATATACAGCTGTGAGAACAAACAGTGAGCTGGAACAGGGCAAGGAGAGTAAGAGAAAGGCCTGACTCACTTCACAGAGAGAACAGCAGTAGTAAGGGAGAAATGTACATGACAGTGGTCACTTTCACTTCTGCTGCTTTGAATTTCAGAACAGCTGTGAGACTGTGTGTAGAGATAACTTTTGTTAGGCTGCTGGCTGTGGTAGGAGCACAGGGCCAAGAGGCGCTAAAAGTAGCAAGAAGACAGATATGACTATCCTGCCTGGGCCCTTTGCTTCCTCCCTGCACCACCACTTCTCCCAACTCCAGAGGGAGGCTGGGGTGGGGTGGGAAGACAGACCTCAGCCAGTGTCCCAGAACAAAGCTTTGAAATGCCTACTAAAAAAAAGTTTTAAGTTTTAGGATTTAACCCCCCCCCCCCAACACATACACACACATATACACAGATCTTCTGAGAGCCCACCTCAACTTCAAGCAGCAGGGGGAGCTCTTGGTCTAACAAATAACCAGTGAAAAAACCAGCACAGGCTCCCATTCTAAGGTACAAGTCAGGGGACCCCAGATTCAACTTGGGGAAGCCTTGGACCTCTTAGTGCTAAGCAACACGCTTCTCTGCTCACATCTAACTGGGTAAAGTTAGCCCAACTCCAAAAGCCCATGTCCAGTGGAGAAGCAATTACAGAAGCCAGACATCACACCTTCTGCACCCCACAGTGATCCTGGGTCCATGCTCTCAGAGGGATAAAGAATAGGAAAGCTTCCAATGGAGGGAAGGGGATATGGAACTCTGGTGGTGGGTACTGTGTGGAATTGTATCCCTCTTATCCAACAATCTTGTCAATCATTATTAAATCAGTAATAAAAGAAGAAGAGAGGAGTATAATCCATTTTCATTTATGACAGTATCCCCAATGCCCAGTGTAGCCAGCACATAATTCATTAACAGAATAAATAGATATTCTGTAATAAATGGATTTTAAAAAGGGTACCGTAGTGACAAAGAAACCAAAGGATTACCTGGCAAAACACCCTGTAATTTAAAAAAATAGCAGGGCCAGGTGGTAGTGCAGCGGGTTAAGCACACATGGCACAAAGCACAAGGACCAGTGTTAAGGATCCCAGTTCTAGCCCCCTCCCCCGGTCCCCACCTGTAGGGGGTGGCTTCACAAGCAGTGAAACAGGTCTGCAGGTGTCTATCTTTCAATCCTCTCGATTTCTCTCTGTCCTATCCAACAATAACAACAGGAATGACAATAATAACAAAGGGCAACAAAAACGGTAAAAATGGCCTCTAGGATTCGTAGTGTAAGGCACTGAGCTCTAGCAATAATCCTGGAGGCAAAAAAAAAAAAAAAAAAGCATTTATTCACTTATTCATTTACTTTACCATAGTACTGTTCAGCTCTGGTTTTTGGTGGTGCAAGGAGATTGGACTCGGGGTATTAGGTGCCTCAGACATGGAAGTCTTTTTGCATAACCATTATGCTAGTTCCCCAACCCTCCACACTTTTAGTTGAACAACCAGAATGAGGGCTCCCTACTAGGAGCAGAATTTAGAGTTACTGGGACAGAGAATCAAGTCATTTGTGTTTTTATTCTGGATTTACTAATTACCACCATGTGACCACACTTGACAGCTACCTGGGTCTCCCTTTTCTGCTGCAGAACAAGAATCTGCCCACTTCCAGAATTTTTAAGCATTCACTGCAAGTAGAGGTAGTCTGAGGAGTGGGGGACTACAGATGTTGCTGTTTTCAGTGACTTGGCTGAATCACAGATGCGATTCCCACACAGGCCAGCTAGTTTCTGGACCATTGCCACAGACTTAAGTCTAAAACCCCTGGCTGGCTGGCTGGCTGCCTCAATGACCTATGTTAGTTATCCCGAGGGGTAGGAAACTAATTCAATTTTTGGAAAAACAACTGACACAGCACAAACTGTCTTTATGGACGGACAGTGCTTCTCTGTCATGGACAAGGATGATGCACCAACAATGTTGTAAGTGACACCTGAATGTACTGTGATGTGTATCATTCCCTACTTGGGTGTAATAGCAGTATTTGCTGAGTGTCTACTCTGGTGGCAAGCACTGGTCTGGATAAATAAAACATGTTATCTAATTAAAACTTCTAGTGGTTCCATGAAGTAGGCAGTATTCCAATTCAGAGATGAGGACAGGCTCAAAAAGGCAGTGAAGGCTATCAAAAAGCAGAGTCAGGATTACAAGCTAACTCTGTCTCACCCTCAGTCACACTTCTTTCTACCCCTCTATGTCAATTCCTTTGGAGGAGAAAGGAAGAAGCTGAGAGAACTTTGGGGTCCTGGTGCAGAGGGCAGAAAAGGAGTGGGAGGGCTGGTCGGTAGTGCAGCAGGTTAAGCACACATGGCGCAAAGTGCAAGGACCAGCCTAAGGTTCCCGGTTCAGGTCCCCAGCTCCCCACCTGCAAGAAGGTCGCTTCACGAGTGGTGAAGCAGGTCTGCAGGGTCTATCTTTCCCTCTTTCGACTACTCTCTGTCCTATCCGACAACAACAACAATAATAACAGTGATAAACAACAATGGTAACAGAAGGGGAAAAAACAGTCTCCAGGAGCAGTGGATTCATAGTGCAGGCACAGAGCCCCAGCGATAATCCTGGGGGCAAAAAAGGGAAAAGAACCGAAGCTGGAAGTGAGACAACTGTGTGGAGGCCTCTCACAGGGAGATGAGACATTGCACCTGTGTGCTGACAGCCATACTGTAATCCATTTACTCAATTAAAAACAAAAGTTTAATGAAAACAAAAGTAGAAAAGAGGGGAGTCGGGCTGTAGCGCAGCAGGTTAAGCGCAGGTGGCTAAGCGCAAGGACTGGCTTAAGGATCCCGGTTCGAGCCCCGGCTCCCCACCTGCAGGGGAGTCGCTTCACAGGCGGTGAAGCAGGTCTGCAGGTGTCTGTCTTTCTCTCCTCCTCTCTGTCTTCCCCTCCTCTCTCCATTTCTCTCTGTCCTACCCAACAAAGACATAAATAACAACAATAACTACAATGATAAAACAACAAGGGCAACAAAAGGGAATAAATAAATATTTTTAAAAAAAGTAGAAAAGAGCAACCCTGCTGGATGAAGAGGTAAGGAGGCTTCAATTACACACACCCTCTTTCAATGTGGGGCTGAATGTAGCCGACGTGGAGAGATTAACTTAACCACCGTACTGAACACAAGCAGGTTTAGGGACAGGTACAAGAGGGGTTCAAAGTGATGTAGGCCCAGAAAGCCCAGGCTCAAAATCTAAAACAGCAGCCTTCAGCCCACACTAGTAGACAAGTCAGGAGGAGGATGAAGTGACCAGAGAACTTTTATAGTTGCTCAGAGTCTGGGGTCCAGAAATTAGAGCCATAAAAAGTGGGTGCAGTTAAGCGCATGTGGCGCAAAGCGCAAGGACCGGTGTAAGGATCCTGGTTCGAGCCCCTGGCTCCCTACATGCAGTGGAGTCGCTTCACAGGCAGTGAAGCAGGTCTGCAGGTGTCTATCTTTCTCTCCCCCTCTATCTTCCCCTCCTCTCTCCATTTCTCTCTGTCCTATCCAACAACAAACAGCGTCAACAATGGCAATAATAATAACCATAATGAGGCTATAACAACAAGGGCAACAAAAGGGGAGAAAATGGCCTCCAGGAGCAGTGGATTCATGGTGTAGGCACCGAGCCCAGCAATAACCCTGGAGGAAAAAAAAAGTGGGTGCAAGCCCCTGGTCCCCACCTACTGGTGGGAGAGGGGGAGGGGGAAGCTTCATGAGTGGCAAAACAGTGCTGTCAGGTGTCTCTCCTCTATCTCACCTTCCTTTCTCAATTGCTCTCTATCAACTAAAAGAAGGGGGAAATACAAGGAAACACAGCAAAGAAGAAAGCTTCAAAGCTTAAGCTTCTGTTCATTGTAAACCTCGCTCCCCACCCCACAAAAAGAAAAGAAAAGAAGAAAAGTTAAGATAGAAAGGCAGAAGGTACATCAGACTAGGAAGGTTACACTCATCATGTGCCTTCACCTATCTCCTTCTTGCTGTCTAATGACTTTTCCAGAGGGGCTGGGATCTTACTCATCCAGAAATTTCATTTTTCCAGAGACTCCTAGAAGGAAGCCTCTAAAAACAGAATCCCCCAAAGACCACTACAAAGCTGGCGCTGTGAGCATCGTTGCCAGCACATACACTGTAGGTGTCAGAGGGCAGTTCTGGCTCCTTTATCCTCACCCTCCGGGAAATGATCCCATCAGGACATTTGTATCCATCTGTGTGAACAAAGCAAACTGTGTGGCATGTACTGAAAGGAAGAATACCAAGCTCCCGTGGAAATCAAACGAACAGACATGATGAGGAGATGTGGTGCTTTTTATCCAATTTTAACTCTAGATGTGGGCTCCGCCCCTGCCTGTCCATAGTACCAACTAATATTCTGTACCCTACCCCAGGGTCTGTTTTCCTTCTCTCCCCTTACATGTTGTTGCCATAATTAAATGAGGCCATTGTGAATTAAGATCAGAAAAGCAGTTTCCATTTTAAAAACAGATTATCATCCACTTCCAAAAGGGAGCTCAGTATTATGATCTATGTGTCTACAGGCTCTGTGGCAGACACTGCAGGAGTGCTGTCTTGATTTAATCTAGCACTGAAGAGTAAAAAACCCAATCTATCTCAATAATTTAGGACAGAAAACCAGGGCTTACTAGGGTCCACAAAGATGTTCTGAAAATGTGTCTCTGCAAGACTGACAGCAATGTAGCATCAAACTTCATCTCATCATAGCCATTAAGGAGTATTTAATGGAAGTGCCTGGGTCTGGATGTCACTACCAGGTGCTAACATAATAAAAAGGACAGCTTCACTTTGCCAATGGACTTTGCCAGAGGATTATCAGTAGTGCATTTAAAGGAACTCAAAAATTAAGAATACAATATAGGGAGTAGAAGTCAACAGTCCTTTTTTTGGGAGAAGGGGGGACACATATACTGGATTCTTTCACTCACCGCAAAAGGGAGAAAAATCACATTTAACAAGCCAGGTAGGAAACTAGAAATCTGTCCATTGGTTCAACAGTCATTTTCCTAACTAAGTACTATGCCAGTTAGTGAATACAAGGAGATAAAGGCGGGGTGGGGGGGTGGTGGAAACTCCAATCCTTCAAAGACAGTTATGGTCTGGCTGGAGGGAAAAAAAGAAGTCCAATACAAGATAGAAATATAGCAACAGACATAATTTAAAGTGCTACCTAAGATAGAAGTGTCAAAAGGCAACCCAAGGAAAGAGTATATGAACTGTACAGGTTGGTTTTACAGAGAAAACAGAGTGAACAGAACAGAACGTGAGCTGTCAGACAAAGGAGCGGGGAGGCCACCTGAGGTTGAGGAAGAGCAAATGCAAGAAGGTAGGTATGAAAGAGCACAACAAATTCAGGGACAATAAGCAGGCAGCTACAGCTGGACCAATGAGTTCATGTGGGGACGGCGAGCCTGGACAGGTAGGCAGAGTCAGCTCCTGAAGAGTTTCCGCAGGACGTCCGCACTGGGCAAGGTGAAGCCGACTCTACTCGAATCCTCCCACCAAGAACAGCTAAAAATCCTGCTGACTGCATCTAGAATTAATGGAAGTTCTCAAAGGCGGCGTGAAGATGGGGTAGTTGGGCTAAGAATCCGAAGGAGAACATGGCAGTCAGTGTGTTTTCCTTTTTTCCTCATGCATCTGAGATTTGGAGTATAAGAAGAAAGCAGCAACCTAGAAATGCCAATGGAGGTTGCCAAAAAAAGTCCCAACAAAATCTACTCGCATTAGTCAAAGAATAAGGACCTCCGCTTCCCCAGAGACCCACCCCACTAGGGAAAGAGAGAGGCAGGCTGGGAGTATGGATCGACCAGTCAACGCCCATGTTCAGCGGGGAAGCAATTACAGAAGCCAGACCTTCCACCTTCTGCAACCCACAACGACCCTGGGTCCATGCTCCCAGAAGGATAGAGAATGGGATAGCTAGTGGGGAGGGGATGGGATATAGAGATTGGGTGGGAGGAATTGTGTGGAGTTGTAGCCCCCCATCCTATGATTTTGTTAATGCCTCCTTTCTTAAATAAAAAAAAAAGGAAAAAAAAAAGAGAGAGACAGGCTAGGAGTATGGATTGAACTGTCAATGCCCATGTTCAGTGGGGAAGCAATTACAGAAGCCAGATGCTCCACCTTCTGCATCCCATAATGATCCTGGGTCCATACTCCCAGAGGGATAAAGAATAGGGACGCTAACAAGGGAAGGGACTGGATACAGAGTTCTGGGTATGGGAATTGTGTGGAATTGTACCCCTCTTATCCTATAGTCTTATAAATATTTCCATTTTATAAATTAAAAATTAAAATAATAAAATAAAATATGACAAAGGGTATGAACTGGAAAAAAAAGAATAAGGACAATAACATCTACAATAGAAAGGAGGTTCAGGACACGGGCAGTCAAGAAACTATAGACAAAAACATTTTGAGACAGTAATAGTTTGTTTTAGCTAAACATGTTCTCCACCTACCAGGAAAGGCCAAGTGAGGGAACCTAGACTTCTACTCATGCAAGACCATTATGGGGCTTTTGTAATCAAAACTGCTTGGTACTGGAACATAAATAGATACACTGACCAGTGGAATAGAATTGAGAGCCCAGAAGTAAGCCCTCACACCTATGAACATTTAATCTTTGACAAAGGTGCCCAGACTATTAAATGGGGAAAGCAGAGTTTCTACAACAAATGGTATTGGAAAAATTGGGTTGAAATGTGCAGAAGAATGAAACTGAACCACTATGTTTCACCAAACACAAAAAATAAATTCCAAGTGGATCGAGGATTTGGATGTTAGACTAGAAACTATCAGATACTTAGAGGAAATTATTGGCAGAACTCCTTTCCATATAAATTTTAAAGGCATCTTCAATGAAACAAATCCAGTTACAAAGAAGACTAAGGGAAGAATAAACGAATGGGACTGCATCAAATTAAAAAGCTTCTGCACAGCAAAAGAAACCACTACCCAAACCAAGAGACCCCTCACAGAATGGGAGAAGATCTTCACATGCCACACATCAGACAAGAGGCTAATAACCAAAGTATATAAAGAGCTCACCAAACTCAACACCAAGAAAACAAATGACCCCATCCAAAAATGGGGAGGACATGGTCAGAATATTCACCACAGAAGAGATCCAAAAGGCTGAGAAACACATGAAAAAATGCTCCAAGTAACTGATTGTCAGAGAAATGCAAATAAAGACAACAATGAGATACCACTACACTCTTGTGAGAATGTCATACATCAGAAAAGGTAACAGCAGCAAATGCTGGAGAGGTTGTGGGGACAAAGGAACCCTCCTGCACTGCTGGTGGGAATGTCAATTGACCCAACCCTTGTGGACAGTAGTCTGGAGAACTTTCAGAAGGCTAGAAGTGGACCTACCCTATGCCCCTGCAATTTCTCTCCTATATCCTAAGGAACCCAACACATCCATCCAAAAAGATTTATGTATTCCTATGTTCATAGCAGCACAATTTGTAATAGCCAAAATCTGTAAGCAACCCAGGTGTCCAACAACAGATGAGTGGCTGAGCAAGTAGCAATATATAAACACCATGGAATACTACTCAGCTATTAAAAATGGTGATTTCACTGTTTTTAGCCCATCTTGGATGGAGCCTGAAGATATCATGTTAAGTGAAATAAATCAGAAACAGAAGGATGAATATCTTACTTACAGGCAGAAGTTGAAAAAGAAGATGAGAAAACACAAGTAGAACCTGAACTGGAGTTGGTGTACTGCAGCACAAAGTAAAAGACTCTGGGGTGGGTGGGTGGGGAGAATACAGGTCCAAAAAGGATGACAGATGACCTAGTGGGGGTTGTCCTGCTATGTGGAAAACTGAGAAATGTTATACATGTACAAACTATTGTATTTACTGTCAAATGTAAAACATTAATCCCCCAATAAAGAAATTAAAAAAAAAAGACTCTGGGATAGGTAGGGGGAGGGTTCAGGTCCTGGAACCTGATGACAGAGGACCTAGTGGGGATTGTACTGTTATGCTGAAAACTGGGAAATGTTATGCATGTACAGACTATTGCATTTACTGTTGAGTGAAAACAAAAAAAATTTTTTGAGGTTATGTTGAAATTCTGTTCCCTAACTCCTTATCTACTTAAATTATTAATTATCCCTGTCTGAAATCAATTCTTACACTAGAAATTATTAATAGTAAGGATTTCATTTTATAGTACCACTGCAGCAGTGACCTAAAAGTCATTGAGAAGAGCAAAATGGAAATTTAGGTGAACAGTTGCCCACTAATATCCCCAGTCAGGAGAAGCAAGCTTGGAATAGGGTGGGAGAGACTAGTGTGGGCCACGGTGGAATACGAGTTAAGTATGCTACATGCTCTCAGGAGAGGTGCGCCTGGGTATGTGAAGACACATATGTATATGTAATCAGTATGTGTTTGTGACATTACCTGGGGAAAATGTAAGTGACATGAGGCAGAAGAAACTACTTCCCAGACCAAATCTTAAGAGAATCCCAGAACTGAAGGATAGTTGATGCACAGTCCAGCAAAGGAAACTGAGGCGGCTCAAAGAGGTGATGGAGGGAAAGCTGATGTCAGGACTGAGCTTCAAGAAAAAAGGTGGGGTAGAAAGAGATTTTTTTTTTTTATGGGGGGCGTTTGGTTCCTTATGTTACATCCCCACAGGAGGGATTGCAGAGACATAGGGTAGGTCTACTTCTAGCCTTCTGAGAGTTCTCCAGATCTCTTTCCACAGGTATTGACATTACCACCAGCAGTGCAGGAGGGCTCCTTTGTCCCCATCTAAGTATCCAACATCAGATGAGTGGCTGAGAAAACTGTGGTATACATACACATTGGAATACTACTCAGCTATTAAAAATGGTGAATTCACCTTCTTCACCTCATCTTGGATGGAGCTTAAAGGAATCATGCTAAGTCAGATAAGCCAGAAAGAGAAGGATTAATAGGGGAGGACCTCAGTTATAGACAGAAGTTGAGAAATAAGAACAGAAAGGGAAATACAAAGCAGAACTTGTACTGGGCTTGGTGTATTGCACCAAAAGAAAGGACTCTGAGGGGGAGGGGACCTTTCAGGTTCTGGTGAACAACAGTGGAGGAGGACCTAGGCTGAGGGTGGCAGTGTTTTGCAAGAAAACTGAGAAATTTTACACATGTAGTAACAGCTGTATTTACTATAAACCATTAATCCCCCCAGTTGAGTGAAAGAAAGAGAGACAGAAGACTGAGAAAAAGAAGGGTTGGAGGTAGCATAATGGTTATGCTAAAAAGACTCTCAGGCCTTCTTCTAGCGTTTGCCACTCTCAGGCCTGAGGTTCGAAAAGTCCCAAGTTCAATCCCCCATACCACCGAAAGTCAAAGCTGAGCAGTGCTGTGGTTTAATGAAGAAATGGGATAAGGAAGGGTAAGGTCTGCAAGTTTCCAGAGAATTACTTATATTTAAGGACTCTGTCAGTGGCCTGGTAGGGGGAGAAACTAACTGCAACAGGCTCAAGAGTAAGAGGTGAGGAAACATGGCTGAGATTTATGTTCTCAGTAAGAAGTTAAGATGCAAATAGTCTCTCTTGCTCACAACAAATATTCTCCCACATGCATCAGACCTGATACTGGTGCTGAGATACTGTGCTCTCGTAGGAATCACTCACAGTCTAATGATTAATGGATGAGACATGAAACAAATGCATAACACAGTAAGTAGTAGGATGTATGTGCTACGATGAACAGAATGCAGGGTTAGGGCAAAAGAGTATGAAGAAGTGGTCAGGGAAAACGTTCTTGCAAAGTGAGTCTGCACAGACTGCGGGAAGGGAGCAGGCCTGGTTGCCATCTGAGCAACAAAGACACAGGAGAGCAGGAGTACACAGGCCCTGAGTGACAGGTGGCAGAATGAACAGGAGAAGAGTGGAGGAGGTGTGGTGAAAGACACACATCAGGCCTTGTAGAGGGAGCATCGAGCTTTATCCTCCTGTTACGTGTTAGTGAAGTAGAGAGAAGTAAATTACAACTCTTGGCATCAACAGAAAGGCTCCTGAGAGAAACAAACAGATTTCTGCATGTGGCTTGCTCCCCTCACCATGTGTGCACACACTGCTAAGAATCACCATCTACTAAAGCTTCTAGGTACCTTTTACTTTCCATATCTTATAACGAAGAGCTAATTTGCATAGGATTACAAAGTTGGCAGTCAGACTGTAGCACACTGGATTAAGCACACATGGCACAAAGCACAAGGACTGGCTTAAGGTTTGAGCCCCTGGCTCCCCACCTGCAGGGGGGTTGCTTCACAGGCGGTGAAGCAGGTCTGCAGGTGTCTCTCTTTCTCTCCCCTCCTCTTTCCATTTCTCTCTGTCCTATCCAACAACAATGACATTAATAACAACAATAATAACTACAACAATAAAAAAAACCAAGGCAACAAAAAGGAAAATTAATTAACTAATTAAAAATATTACAAAGTTAACTGCAGAGTGAAGACCAGACTGGTTGTTCTGATGCCCAAATTCAGATATTTATACTTATGTATACTTAAAAAAAAAAAGTATGAGTTGTGGGGGAGGGGAAAAACCAATACTTCCCTGATCAGTAGCTTTTTTATATAGCCAAAATGTGATAATGGAAAACAAACAAAACTGGTTTTAATTGGATCTATGACATTTTTTCTTCTCCTGGCTACTGCTCTATAAAGAAAGGCTGACTCTTCTTCCCTAAGGGGTTAACCTGTGACAATAAACATCTTGGGTGACAGAATGTGAGGAAGGGACACATTGTGCGACAAGCTAGGACTCAACCTAAGAGAACACATGCTTCATACACATCCTGTTTTGGTGCTCAGGCTTGCCAGCACCTCTGTTTTGGCACCCGGGCTTTTATCTCCACACAGACAATCAGGAAAGCCAAATCAACTACCATGATTAAATATTAAAAGTGGAGACTTCAGGATATTACATCTTTTCCTTTCCCAAAGTGCATACTGCTCCAGAGTCTTCTACCTTCAACACTGATGGAGGAAAAAAAGACTCAAGACTGGGAGCAGAGGTCAACATACAATCCGGTATAGCATGAGCATCTATAGGTACAAAGAATCCCCAAAGCTAAAATAACAGGAATGACAGCTATGAAGATGACTCAGTAGCAGAGTGCACACTCTGCATATATGAAGAACTGGGTTGAATGCCCAGCACCATTTAAAACCAAGAAAGACAAACAGATCATAAATGTTATTTCACTATTTTCTTTTCTTTCTTTTTACCAGAGCACTGCTCAGTTCTGGCTTATGGTGGTGTGGAGGATTGAACCTGGGACTTTGGAGCCTCAGGCATGAGAGTTTCTTGCATAGCCTTTATACTATTCACAACCCCCCTCCCCACCCCACCACCCGTTATCTCTCTACCTCTCACAATAAAATAAATTACCGGGTCAAATTTTGAACTTGACCTTTCAAGCTTCTTTTTGGCATGTACACTAACTATATTTACATCTGGCTGTTACACTACAGTCCACTCTAATACGCCACATCAGTCAAGTTACCATGCATGTACACACCCCTGGGAAAAGTGTACACATACATTTAAAAAAAAACCTTAATTTATTTCTATACAAGCTTAAAATCACTATTGCCCTTTTGCAAGTAACACCCCACTTGGCTGAAAGTGTCTCTCTTTTTGTGATGTATATGTGATACATACACACCAGAGCACAGCTCAGCTCTGGTTTATGGTGGTGCTAGGGACTGAACCTGGAACCTCAGAGCCTCAGGCATGAAAGTCTTTTGCAGAACCATTATGCTGTCTCCTCAGTCCTTTATTATATTATTTATTTATTTTTTACCAGAGCACTGTTCACCTCTGGTTTATGGTAGTATGGGGATTGAACCTGAGACTTCAGAGCTTCAGGCATGAGAGTCTGTTTGCATAACCATCGTGCTATCTACTCCTGCTCCTGGAGGTCATCTTTTCCCATTTCGTTGCCCTTGTTGTTACCCTTGTTGTTGTTGTTATTGTGGTCACTGCTATTGTTGTTGTTGGATAGGAAACAGAGAAATCGAGGAGGGGATATACAGAGGGGGAGAAAAGACAGACACCTGCAGACCGGCTTCACTGCCCATGAAGCAACCCCCTGCAGGTGGGGGTTCAAACCAGCATCCTTACACTGGTCTTTGAGGTTTGCGCCATGTGCGCTTAACCTGTTGTGCTACTGCTCGACTCCTGAGTATCCCCAGTTTATAAACTAGAAGTTGAGTTCAGAAAAGTTAACTGAATTTCCCAAAGTTGTGCTGCCTTAAGGGGTAAAGTCTGTAACAACTCTGTCAAATACAAAGCTACGAATCACATGATTACTTTGGTTAAAATTACACTGAATTAAATGAAATCACCATTTTTAATAGCTGAGGAGTATTCTGTTGTGTATATATATCGTTACTTTCCCAGCAACTCATCTGTTGTTGAACACCTGGCTTGCTTCCGTGTTTGACTATTACAAATTGTGCTGCTATGAACAGAGGTAGACACAGATCTTTTTGGATGGGTGTGTTGGGTTCCTTAGGCTATATCCCCAGGAGAGGAATTGCAAGGTCCACTTCTAGCCTTCTGAGAGTTCTCCAGACTGCTGTCCACAGGGGATGGACCAATTGACATTCTCACCAGCAGTGCAGGAGGGCTCCTTTACCCCTGCAACCTCTTCAAAATTTGTTGTTATTACCCTTTCTAGTGTATGAAATTGTCACAAGAAGTGAGAAAGACTGGTCCTAAGATAAGTGCAGCATACAATGTTGTCAGCTGTGACCATGAGCTGTGAGCTCTGACCAATAGGGACTTAGAGGCTACATGGGCTCTGGTGCTAAATATAAATATAAATGGGACCTAGGCCAGGTAGATGGAGGTAAATAGTTCATTTTATCCATGGAATTTTGTTTTTCAAGAACGGGAGCTACTCACTGCCCTAATCCAACTTTTTAGCCCTTTTCTCTACTCTGACACCATTCTCTCAGATAATATTCTTTTTTTTTTTCCAGACAATATTCAAATCCAACTTCAGGTTAGCTATCAAACTTAAGCAAGACTACCATAGGTATGTGTCCCCAGGAACATGTCTAAAATGGAGTTTCTAGCTTTCTTCTACCCTAAGATCCCTAATTTCATCTGCTCTAATCCTACTTTTTGGTTCCTCTTCATTAACCATTTTGTCTCAACTTAGGTCATACCACCTTCCAGACACCAAGTTACAGATGCTACCATGATTCCATCCTGACTTCTCTGGGCAGGCGACCTCACCAATGTGTCCTGGATCCTCACATGTCCAGAGCTCTGGCCCACTATGGAAAGACAGAAACAGGCTTGGGGTATGGATCGACCTGCCAATGCCCGTGTTCAGCAGAGAAGCAATTACAGAAGTCAGAACTCCTACTTTCTGCACCCCAAAAACAACCTTGATCCATCCTCCCAGAGGGGGAAAAGTGACAGGATGAAGATAAGAAGGCTCTGAGCTCCAGCCCCATCAGCACTTGGAGAGAAGGAAAAGGAGAGGGACATGTGTAGGTGGTAATGTTGTCATAAATGGCTGGGAGGGGAAGAGAGAACTGGATCAGAAAGAAAAATGGGGCAATTATATATAAATGTAGATAGCTGTAAAGATGTCTACAGCCTTAGGGGAACTGTGGTGGATTATAGTGGGGAAACTGAAGATTCAGAACTCTGGTGGTGGGAATGATTTAAGCCCCTGTTGACAAGTAATTTTGTTAAAAAAAAAAAAAAAAGGAGTGAGGTAGTATCTCATTGTTTTTTATTTACATTTCTCTGACAATAAATTGGCCATCTTTTCTTATGTCTGATGGCCTTTTGGATCTCTTCTTTAATGACTAATCATTTCAGGCCCTCTCCCCAATTTTGGATGGGGTTATTTGTGCTTTTGTTTATTAATTTGATGACCTCTTATATATTTTGGTTATTAGACTTTGTTTTTGTTTGTTTTTATAGATGGCATGTGAAGATCTTCTCTCATTCTATAAGGAGTCTCTTTGGGTGATGGTTTCTTTTGCAGAAGCTTTTCAATTTAATTTAGTCCCATTGGTTTATTTTTGTTGTTTCCCTTGCAATTGGACTTGTGTCACCGAATATGCCTATAAAACTTAGATGGAAAAGAGTTTTGCCAATATTTTCCTCTGCATATTTGATAGCTTCTAGTCTAACATCCAAGTTCTTGGTCCATTGAGAGAGTTTACTTTTGTGTGGTAAAATGTACTGGTTCAGTTTCATACTTCTGCGTGTTTCAATCCAATTTTCTTAACATCATTTATGGAAAAGACTCTTACTCTATTTAATAATTTGGGCCCCCTTGTCACAAAGTGGATGTCTACAAGTGTGGGGAAGAGTTCAGTATACAGCCTCAGAGTATACAAAAAATACAATTAGTTTTTAAAAAGCATTACCACAATGGATGTGATTGTGTATACATATGTACTCAGGAAGGAGAATCTTAAAATCCAGCTTGTACATTTGTCAAAAAATAATAGAAGTAATACTTCTCAGGTTACAAATTACAAAAAGTACTTTTTTTTTAAACTACAGCAGCCTTTTTCACTTGCATGATCCCACCATTCTTTTTTTTTTTTTTTTTTTGCCTCCAGGGTTATTGCTGGGGCTTGGTGCCTGCTCTTGGAGGCCATTTTTCCCCTTTTTGTTGCCCTTGTTGTTTATTGTTGTTATTATTGTTGTTGTCATTAATGTCATTGTTGTATAGGATAGAGAGAAATTGAGAGAGGAGGGGAAGACAGAGAGAGGGAAAGAAAGATAAGACACCTGCAGAACTGCTTTACTGCTTGCAAAGCGACCCCCTGCACATGGAGAGCTTGGGGCTCAAACCAGGATCCTTACTCCGGTCCCTGTGCTTTGCACCACGTGCGCTTAATCCGCTGCACTACCGCCCAACCCCCGATCCCACCATTCTTGATGGATTATTTTTTATTCTTTTTGTTTTCATTTTAATATTACATATATAGACAGAGATACAGAAACAAGAGTTGCCACATCACCACTCCATTGCTCTTTGAAGCTTCCTCTGTACGTGGTGCTCCCATGTGACGCCAAGGGCCGAAACCTGAGTCCATGAATACTGTAAGTATACATTGTACTCACTGAGCTATCTCCTGCTGCTCCCCATACTATTAATAAGTATTCTAGAGGTTGGAGAGAAAGTTTACTGAGCATGTGGTGTGCAGCCCAAAAGACCTGGTATCACATGGGAGGTGATATGGTACAAGAGAAAGCTCCAGTGCTGTGGTGTCTCTCCCTCTCTACTCCTCTTCCCCCTTCCTCTCTCCATCTCTTTGAGGATGAGTGATAGCCTATGTGAGGTTTCATCTAGATACAAAACAGAATCTTGGGGGCTGGACAGTGGTACACTGTGTTAAGCACACAGAATATGAAGCACAAGGATCCCTGTTTGAAACCCCAGCTCCCTCCCCTGTAGGAGGGTCACTTCACAAGCTGTAAAGCAAGTCTGTAGGTGTCTCTGTCTCTCTCCCTATCTCCTCCTCTTTTCTCAATTTCTCTCTGTCCTATCAAAAAAAAAAAAAAAAAAGAAAAAAAAAGTGGCAACAGATTCATAGTACAGGCACCAAGCCTTAGCAATAACCCTTGAAGCAAACAAAAAAAGAATCAGCTTCAGAGGAAATGGGGATCATGATCATCAATTCTGACAGGACTGGGGAGATAGCATAATGGTTATTCAGAGAACTTTTATGCCTGAGGCTCTAGGTCCCAGGTTCAATGTCCAGCACCACTATAAGCCAGAGGTGAGCAGTGCTCTGGTCTAATTTTCCTCTCTGTATATCTCATTAAAATAAATAAAAAATTAATCAATTCTGATGCTTTGAGTCATCAACTTTTAACCAGAATTTAGGAGACACTTGCTGGTGTAGAAGCTGGTACAGCCAGACAAACAGACTGGGGCCCAGTTGTTATATATGCTACAAGTAGGCCACACTGTGTAACCACTCACTAGTACTGGCAGCTTATGTGTGAAAAGGAACCAAACTGCAAGCCTGAAGATTAGGGAGGCAGGTAATAAAGCTATTGAAAGCAAAGGAATTTATTTTTCCCTCCTTTCAATGTTATACAAAGGTCCTACTTGAAAAATCTGTAAGTCAAACTAGCAAGTCAATTTGTTCTGTCTGAGCACCTTTCAGGGGCAGGTAGCTTAACAGGTCACTGAACTGATTAACTGGTTTCTTCTCTTGAGCTGTATTGCTCTTACTCTTTGAATTCTCAAAACCATTCCAAGGCAAGTGTTACCAAGAGCACTGGCAGTGTGCACAAAAGTACCACTTAAAATGAAAAACAAGGGTGAGAGGGAAAGCTCGACAGCAGAACACAAGACTTTATGAATAAAATCTCAGGTCTGATCCTTGACATGACATTCTCCAGAGCTGAGCTGTGGTCTGGTCTCTCATAAAAATAAACCCATACTGGCTGAAGAGATAGTATAACGGTTATGTGAAGACTTCCATGTCTAAGATGCCAGTGTTTCAGATTTAATAACCAGAGACAAGCAGTGCTCTGGTTAAAATAAGAAAACACAATATACTTATACCTGTACAACATCTTTAAGTAAAACAATTTCACTAAACAAGCTGAGAAAGGCCCTTAGAAATATCTACCTAACAAGAATAATGGTTTCTTTATGTGTTTGCCAAGGAACCCAGGTTTCCTACCATGTATACATGAGAGAATAATGAAGTCAGAGCCAACTGTGGCACTACAAGCACACTACTCTGTGCTTCCTAAGGATTCACCAACAGAATAACAAAAGGATGTGGAAAAGGAGGGGGCTTTTCCCATAGCCAGGAAGATTACAGGAAACTTTTTCTCCCTCATTTGTCTGGGTTAGTAGAACTTCTATGTTTTCCTTTTAAAAGAGTAAGTCTCATTGTCAGAACATTTTTCCTCAAATTTTGCCTTAGCCTTTTGACTGTACCTTCCTTGAAATGGCAAAAAGATAGTTGTTGAGACTTTGAGATTGTGAATCTTCCTCCTGAACAGAGCAGCATTATTGGCCTTTGCATATGGTCTTAGAATACCAGCTTCCTCTGTGCCATCTCTCCTCTCCCTCAAGATACAGCAGTGTTTCGGACATCAGGAAAGAAAGTTTAGGGCCTGGAATATGTAATCCTTTGCTATCTGGCAGGGTTTAAGTAGTGTTAAATTTGAGACATGTTTACATGATGAGAATGAAGGATTCTGGGAAGTGGTTCTGTTTAAAAACACATCAGAAACCAACTTCTAGATCCCAGTTTAGATGTCATGAGCAGAGAATATGAACTAGCAGAGAAAGAATTAGCTATGTAAGGAATTAGGAGGTTCTTTAGTCCTCTGGACTTTATGTAAAGGCCACAACCCCAATTCTGGACAATACAAAGAAGCATAAGCCCGAGAGCAACTGAAGATATATCTTACAGACAATGGTGTCATAACTGAAAGCCAGTCCTTCATGGGGATTCTATGTGAGTGTCCTGGGAAATGAGGTGAGTGGGTTTTTCTTCCCAGAGTTAGAAGAATGACCAGGATGAGTAGAATGTGATAAGAGATGCAAACAAAAATAAGGCAAGGGGGCTGGGTGGTAGCACAGTGGTTTAAGTGCAGGTGGCACAAAGCGCAAGGACTGGTGGAAGGATCCCGATTCGAGCCCCCAGCTCCCCACCTGCAGGGGGGTCACCTTCACAGGCAGTGAAGCAGGTCTACAGGTGTCTTTCTCTCCCCCTCTCTACCCTCCCCTTCTCTCTCGATTTCTCTCTGTCCTATCCACAACAACGACAGCAATAACAACAGTAACAGTAAAAACAATGATAAACAACAAGGGCAACAAAAGGGAAAAAATGGCCTCCAGGAACAGTGGACTCATAGTGCAGGCACCAAACCCCAGCAATAACCCTAGAGGCAAAAAAAGAAAAAAAAGAAAAAACCAAAGAACTTTAATGCCTGAGGCTCTGGGGTTCCAGGTTCAATCCCCAGCACGACCATAAACCAGAGCTGAGCAGTGCTCTGGGAGTGTGTGTGTGTGTGTGTGTGTGTGTGTGTGTGTGTGCGCGCGCGCAAATTTCTTTCATTAAAAATAAATAATAAAAAACCAGAAATACGGCAAGAGTATACTGATGACTACAGTGCTCCTTTTGCCTGGGGTGTGAGGGCCCTTACTGCCTCCCTAAGCCATACATAGTAATATACAGGCACGTTTCAGAAACACTTCAAAGTCACTAACAAGGAGATGGGAAGTAGGCAACATCCAAGCACATTTTTTTCCCAGGTCTCCAAATGTTCAATAATCAATAGCAATATTCTGATCACTTACAGTTTAACCCACAGCAGTACTCATACTTTCCTTGAAAGATCTGGAGCAGAGGAAATGATGTGGGACTGGTGGAAGATAGCATAGATAGCATGTAGTAGGGATCTCAGTGAGGGCGAGGATGTTTAAATTACAGTAGGAGTTACAGCAGTGGGTGCAGGATTGTGGGGCTGACCAAAAAAAAAAAAAAGTCTCAAGTTCCTTCTCATACACCAATATATCACCAGGAACATACATGGGCTAAAATATTCCCAGGCCTCAGTATTCTTTTTTTTTTTTCTTTCTCAATAGTTTTGCTCAATCACAATCTAAGAATTTACTGCAGGGGGTCAAGTGGTAGCATAGTGGGTTAAGTGCACAGACTGGCATAAGGATCCTGGTTTGAGCCCTTGGCTCCCCCCCCCACCTGCAGGGGGGGGTCGCTGCCTCATGAGCAGTAAAGCAGGTCTGCAGGTGTCTGTCTTTCTCTACCCCTCTCTGTCTTCCCTTCCTCTCTTGATTTCTCTGTTCTATCCAACAACAACAGCAATAACAACAAAGATAAACAACAAAGGCAACAAAAGGGAAAAAATAGCTTCCAGGAGCAGTGGGTTTGTAGTGTGAGCACCGAATCCCAGCGATAACCCTGGAGGCAAAAAAAAAAGAAGAAGAAGAAAAAAGAAAAAACAATTTACTGCATACTTCACTTAAAAAGTTGAAAACTGAGACTGAGACTGTATCTATAGCTGAAGGTATTTCTTGTTATAACAGGAGATGCAATATTCTCAGAGGCAGGCCATTTTCCTCTACATAGGAATGGCAATTACTTTCATTTCACAGATACAGTGATGAACCCAAAATATACAATTAGATATTCAGAATATTCTAGAACCCTGGCTCCTCACAGAACAGGAATGGTGTTTCAAATTCCATATCCAAAATTTCAACAAGTATGCAACAGAATGGTATCTTTTCTTGCCCCCCCCCTCACACACACACACACACACACACACACACACACGAACACACATTCACAGACACATACCCATGGCATGTGCACATGAACACACCACCTTACAAATGTCTGTCTTCCTTTATGCATTCAGTGTCATGCACTGAAGACAGAAAATATAAATAAGATACTTCCTTAAGACTGCTTTCTCTGATATATGAAACTCCTCAGAAATAAAGTTGAGAGGGCTGGATGGCGGTGCACCTGGTTCAGCGCTCACATCACAGTGCGCAAGGACCCAGGTTTAAGCCAAGGGTCCCCACTTGTGGCGGAAAGCTTCATGCGTGGTGAAGCGGTGTTGCAGGTCTCTCTGTCTCCCTATCAGCCTTTCCCTCTCGATTTCTGGCTGTCTCTCTCTTTTGTCTCCAGGGTTATTGCTGGGGCTCAGCGCCTGCACTACGAATCCACTGCTCCTGGAGGCCATTTTTCCTATTTTTGTTGCCTTTGTTGTTATTGGACAGGACAGATAGAAATCGAGAGAGGAGGGGAAGAGAGAGAAAGATAAGACACCTGCAGACCTGCTTCACTGCTTGTAAAGCGACCCCCCTGCAGGTGGGGAGCCGGGGGCTCAAACTGGGATCCTTAAGCCAGTCCTTGCACTTTGCACCATGTGAGCTTAACCTCCTGCACTACTGCCTAGCCCCCCCCCCCCAAAAAAAAAAGATACTTCCTTAAATAGCTCACAAGTCTTGCTGGAGAGAAAGACATAAGCTGATAGCTCCCATAATTGAAGCATGATTTGTCTTAACAACATGAGATACCTCGAGAAATGCTAAGCAAAGAAGCTCAACAAGTCCTTTTAAACAGTGTGCTCTAGCATTATCAAATGAAAGGCAGGAAAGAGAATTCAGGGCATGCATCTTCTGTGTGGCTTTTAGACCTGGGGCATGTTACTAGGTTCTGAGAAGTAGTAGTATGCTCTCAGAGAGAGTACAGTAATTACAGTCAACACTCTGCTGATTAGCATTGAATTACTCTTTCCGTTTTGTATATGGGTATATTTCAGTAACCCAAATAAACTGTTTGATGTCTTGAGGGCAGCCTTTAATCTCTGTAGCATCTAAAACTAACCTTGGCACAAAGGTAGATACTGAACATATGATGTCCTTAGTGAATGAGACAAGCAGATGGGACACTAAGTGATTTGTTCCTCTATAAAGTCTTATAGATTGGCAGATGTGGATTGTTTCGTAAAGTGCAATACTGCCTTACTGATCACATTACTGATTCACTACACAAGTCATCTGCTCTACCTGATACTTTAAGAGTTGAGGTGGGTACTCTCAATGAAAGCTCAAAGAAAACAGCCTCATAACGAGGGTAAATGGTTTGGTAGTTGGAAAAAAACAAAATGATGAATTTCAGATTTAAGTTTCCTGGGTGAGGCTTAGGACAGAAGTGGTCCTCAGATTCCTTATGTTTATGAGATGGAAACTCTTAGAAAAAGAAGTCATCCAACACTGCATATATCTGAGTAGTGTTCTGGTCTTTTTCTCATGCACACAAATAAATTTAGAGGGCAAAAAAAAAAATCAAAGAAAGTCATTATAAGTCAAATCCTATCTTGTTTTTTTTATGTATTTATTTTATTTATTTATTCCCTTTTGTTGCCCTTGTTTTATTGTTGTAGTTATTATTGTTGTTGTTGTTGTTGGATAGGACAGAGAGAAATGGAGAGAGGAGGGGAAAACAGAGAGGAGGAGAGAAAGATAGACACCTGCAGACCTGCTTCACCGCCTGTGAAGCGACTCCCCTGCAGGTGGGGAGCCGGGGTTCGAACCGGGATCCTTATGCCGGTCCTTGTGCTTTGCGCCTCCTGCGCTTAGCCTGCTGCACTACAGCCCGACTCCCAAATCCTATCTTGTTTAAAGTCTATAGTGGCTTCCCATCATATTTAAAACAAAATCTACATTTTCTGTGCAGCTGGCAAGGGTCTCATTCCAGCCCTGCACACCTCACTCCCCAGCCCCAAACCGTGATGACTTCCTTGATGTTTTCAATTATGCTAGGTTCTTACTTGTAACTAAGCTCTTCTACTTCCTTTTCCTTCTCCCTGGGCCCTCTTTCTACTTCTGAATGACTGAATTCATCTCATCAGCTTTCAGCACAACTATTCACTACTTAGGGGAGACCTTGTTCAACCATCTCATCTATAGTGATCCCATCTCATTCCTATTACTTGTTAACATGCCGACTAGTTAATTTACTTCACAATATATCAGGCTAGGAAATTTAATTTGTCTCCTTCTTTATTAATGGTCTTTGCCTTTGAAATATAAAACTGACAACAAGTGTTGATTCTATTTTATTGTGTCAATAGGGCATATAACAAATATTTTTAAAGAGCAGATAAATGAGAATTAAGAAAATATAGTAGCAGTAGGTCAGCAGGCACTGAGGTAAAGTCAAAAACATAGTTCTCCTACTATGAAACAAGAAGTTACCATATAACATGATGCTTTTACATTAGGGTGTATCCAGATAGTCATAACAATATGAAGAAGAAACAAAGAAGAGGAAGAACCTAAGGTCTCTACCGATTAGTTACAGGAGTAAGATCTTGGCATAAGCTAGTTTTCCCCCTTGATTTATAAGGCTGTTCGGTATTACAAGCAAATTTTCTTACTTCTAAAAGATCCCAATGTTGGTTTCATTTCTCCCCAAGTGATGCACCTACTAAGCCCAGTTCTGCAAGAACTCCATCAATGACTATATATATCCACACTTTTATTCCAGTCTTAGGGTGTCTGAGGCTCATACTCTAAATAAAACTGCTCTTGATTCAAAATACCAGGTGAAAAAGTATTATCTTATCCCAAGAACTAAAACATTTAAGCAAAATATGTGCAATAAGTGTGTTCTTCCTCACAATTCCCAGCACAAGATAGTCTCCTATAAGGGGAAGTGTGACAGCACAGAAACCCTTTTGACGGTGCAGTTCTACAGCTAGGGCTGATTCAATGGCACTGGTAAGCCTAAAGCTGCTTGCTTCATTGAACTTGATTGATTAAGGCAATTATCTTAACTATTAGGACCTGAGAATCTCTAAGAACTGTAAAGCAAGAGTGAAAAATAAAGTCCATTGCCCCTGTTTGCTATTAAAGCCTTTTTGTGACAATAATGGGTACAGACAACCATACCCGGAAAGCAACACTATCACATGCTGAAAGAGAAAGCACAGTACTTACGCGGCATGATCCCTTGGCTCACCAGTTCTTCCCGTGTCCGGCGCTGCTGAAGCTTCAACTGCAGCACTGCAGGGCAGCAAAGAGAGAGGAGAGATGAAGGCTCGGACCAACATTCCACCATAAAAGAAACATTTTCAAATACAAAGAAACTCTCAGAACTGAATGGTGTAGTGAGAGAGGAACATCCCCTTTAATTGTGACTGTAATTGCAGAAGTGGCCTGATACAGCTGGGTTTCCGTATTCTGCTGTGGGCGGCGGGAGGAAGTTGCGAAGGGTCTTGCATAGTGATAACAATCCACAAAGTACCAAAGTCTTGCCTAATGCTCAAAACCTACAACACTGTGTCCTCCTGCTAAGACTAAAATAACAACAAAAATTCTTAACTCAAATTATAAAAATATGAGATGAGAACCATCACCCAGCAGAAAATGCTTTGTAAATGTTCTACACTTCCTTCCTGCTAGCAAAAGCTCACCATCCTCAGTACAGTGAAGGAGACAGCTATGCATATGGGCCAGGAGGTAATATTTGTAAAATCTTCTCTTAAATGTTTAAAATGTATATCCATTTTCACCAAGATATATTTCTCTAGATCAGAAAATATTTCCCCATTAATCTACCTCTTTACTTCCTCTTGCTATTCACTTTGAGCCATTTTCTGTTGAGGTATAACGCCCATGCTCGATGATTCAAAATACATCCGGGCTAGGGCAAGATGATGGGCGTTTCTTTTATTTCTACTCTGGCAACACCACTTGGTGAAACAACTTAATAGGAATGTTTTATAGTCAATTGTCTCTATTTCAAATGTCAGTGAAACCACTGCACAACACTCAGAATCAGGATAACAATACATAAAGTACTAAACTCTTGCTTAATGCTCAAAACCTCCTGCACTCTGAGGCTAAGTGAGATGTTCAAACAAAGAGGGTTAAGATGCCCCACAGGAAGTGTTCTTTCATGATAACCTGTCAATTACAAGGTCCTTTATTTCTTTCATTTTTATAATATTTATTTCCTTTTTGTTGCCCTTGTTGTTTTATTCTTGTAGTTATTGTTGTTGTTATTGATGTCATTGTTGGATACAGCAGAGAGAGGAGGGGAAGACAGAGAGGGGGAGAGAAAGATAGACACCTGCAGACCTGCTTCACTGCCTATGAAGCGACTCCCCTGCAGGTGAGGAGCCAGGGGCTTGAACCTGTGTCCTCACGCCAGTCCTTGCGCTTTGCGCCACGTGCGCTTAACCCACTGCGCTACCGCCCGACTCCCTCTTTAAAAAAATTTTTTTTATTATTTTTATTTTCCCTTTTGATGCCCTTTTTTTTTGTTATTGTAGTTATTATCGTTGTTGTTATCAATGTCGTCAGTGTTAGATAGGACAGAGAGAAATAGAGAGAGGAGGGGAAGACAGAGAGGGGGAGAGAAAGACAGACACCTGCAGACCTGCTTCACCGCCTGTGAATCGACCCCCTACAGGTGAGGAGCTGGGGCTCAAACCGGAATCCTCACGACAGTCCTTGCACTTTGCGCCATGTTCACTTAACCTGCTTCGCTACCGCCTGACTCCCTTCATTTTTTTTTTTATTACAAGGTCCTTTCAGTCACATCTGAAGGAAATCTGCATATACCAGGAATCATACTACCCTAGTATCTGCCCTTTCAACTATAGTGCAATTTTTAAGGAGGTCTCCAAGAATGGCACGGCTGCAAGTAGACTAATAACTACGCCTTTAATTCAACAGATCCAAAGAAGAACCTGCTGGAATTGTCATTCTCAAAGGAAAAACAAAACAAAACGAAAAAGCTTTAGTTTGCTTCCCATTCTTTGTATCTCTTCAATGGTATCACTACCCTACCTGGTACTAATAACTGAAAAAAAATTTTAATATTCCCTTTTTTGTTGCCCTTGTTGTTTTATTGTTGTAGTTATTATTGATGTTGTTGTGTTGGATAGTACAGAGAGAAAAAGAGAGGAGGGGAAGACAGAAAGGGGGAGGGAAAGATCAACACCTGCAGACCTGCTTCACCACTTGTGCAGCAACTCCCCTGCAGGTGGGGAGCCGGGGGCTTGAACCAGGATGCTTATGCAGGTCCTTGCGCTTTGCGCCACCTGCGCTTAACCCACTGACACCTTTGAGTGGCCTAATGCAAAATTGTATATATTTTAACTTTTATTTGTGTGTGTACATGCGCATCTCTGTGCAATTTTCCACTTCACCACTTTTTTATTCAGAGATGGACAAGCCACCATAGCACTGCAACTTTCTTCAGTGTCCTAACTTCCTATGTGGCTCCAAGGCTTACCTGGGCCACATGCATGGCAGGGTATGCACCCTGTGAACTTGCTCTCTGGCCCTCTGACTATATAGTTTTTGTTCTTATTTTGCTGGAGTTTCACTGCTCTGGGCCAGCTTTTTCAGATACAGAGAGACCAAGGAGAAAGGGAAAGACACTACAGCACTGAAATTTCCAGTGTGGTAAAATGCACACTTTATGTAACAGATAAAAGGTAACTGGCAGGAGGCCAGGCCAGGTTTAGTGCATATGGCCCGAAGCACAAGGACTGGCATAAGGATCCCGTTTCCAGCCCCTGGCTTCCTACCTGCAGGGGGTTCACTTCACAAGCGGTGAAGCAGTCTGCAGGTGTCTATCTTTCTTTTCTCTGTCTTCCCCTCTTCTCTTGATTTCTCTCTGTCCTACCAACAACAACATTAATAAGAACAATAACAATAATAGCAACAAGGGCAACAAAAATGGGGAACAAATGACCTCCAGGAGCAGTGGATTTGTAGTGCAGGCACCGAGCCCCAACGATAACTCTAGAGGCAAAAAAAAGTAGTATTGTACAGAAACCTTTCTATTTCATTGTATACCACTGCTTATATTTCTGTTCTACTTCCCAAGGCAATAAAAACTAAATAAAACTACCTATCTGGGTACAAACATGAGTCTTTATACCTTTACTGTTAATGAATTCTACAAATTAAATATATCACCTGTTCGACAATGTGTGTAAGAAGCGGACATACGGGGACTAGGTGGTGGTTCACTTAGTAGAACTCACATAACATCATGGTCAAAGACTCAAGTTCAAGTCCCTGGTCTTGCAAGTGGGAAGCTTCACAAGCAGAAGAGTAGTGCTATAGATATCTCTCCTTTTCTCTCTCTCCCTCCTCCCATTTCTCTCTCACCCTCCATAAAAAAAAAAAAAACAAAAAAAAAACCCTGCCCCACTAGGGAAAGAGAGAAACAGGCTGGGAGTACGGATCGACCCGCCAACACCCATGTCCAGCAGAGAAGCAATTACAAAAGCCAGACCTTCCACCTTCTGCACCCCATAAATGATCCTGGGTCCATACTCCCAGAGGGATAAAGAATAGGAAAGCTTCCAATGGAGAGGATGGGATTCGGAACTCTGGTGGTGGGAATTGTATCCCTCTTATCCTATGGTCTTCTCAATCATTATTAAATCAGTAAATTTAAAAAAAAAAGAAAGAAAAACAAACAATGGTGAGACTGTTGCAAGCACTGAGCCCTAGAAATAACCTTCATGGCAAGAACAAAAAACCCAAATGCAGAGTTCTACAAATGTCATTAAAGCCTACCATAAAAGAAAGAGGTACTGAACTAAGAAGTGGAAAAGCCTAGCTTCTCTACAACATGAGAATAATCAAGTTTTCAACCTGTTTCCAAGGTGACCAATTGCTATTTGAATAACTAGCTACTTCGGAAATCTATAGAGTAAAACTTCATTTCTGAAAAGACTGTGAAAAGATGTGAATGGCACTTAAAGGGTGAACACATCAAGATGAACACAGTAAATGACCGTGTCAATCCAAAGCAGAAAGACAAAGTGAAAAGAAGTGGTATGTTCAAGGATGGGCGGTAGTACCCATGTCACCATGGACAAGGACCCAGATTCAAGCCCCAGCTCCTCACAATCAGTGAAGCAGGTCTGCAGGTGTGTCTACCTTTCTCTCTCCCTATCTACTATTCCTCCCTTCTTATTTTTCTTTTCTTTATTTCCCCCTTTGTTGCCCTTGTTGTTTAACATTGTTGTGGTTATTGATGTCGTTGCTGTTGGATAGGACAGAGAGAAATGGAGAGAGGAGGGGAAGACAGAAAGGGGGAGAGAAAGATAGACACCTCAGACCTGCTTCACCGCCTGTTAAGCGACTCTCCTGCAGGTGGGGAGCTGGGGGCTCGAACCGGGATCCTTATGCCATCCTTGCACTTTGCGCCACGTGCACTTAACTCACTGTGCCACCACCTAACTTCCCCTTCTCATTTTTCTATCTTGTCAAATAAAAATAGCAAATAAAATAAAATAAATAAATAAAGGAAAATGGCCACTGAAAGCGGTAGATTCTGATTGATGACACTGAACCCCAGTGATAGCCCTGATGCTGGGGATGGGGGTCTGTTCTTAAAGCCAGCTGTGACTTCCAGAAAGGATGATGTGCAACTAGGTAGGCTGTCCCTATCTTATTCATACTTGTCTACTATGAATTCTACTACCAATGTTTCTAGTGTAGGTAGAGGAAGTTTAAATTAGGTCAATGGAAAAGAATAGGAAGATGGTTAGGATGAGGACAGTTAAAGGACAAAAATCCTCCCTCTGCATCAGCTTTTGCTCTGTGAGAGCTCTTCAAGGAAGATGGTGACTGTGAGGACAAACCACTATTAGGTACGTTGACGGGCCTTTCATTTCTTTAGATTTCCACATGAAACTTTTAAATCAAGTAACAATGAAATCATTCACAAAATTTCAGACTAAATTACAAAAGGTTCCAAAACAGACTTGGCGACAAATAAGACATATATGGTCCTTGCTGAGAAATTATATGCCAAAGTGCTAAAAACAAAACAAAACAAACAAACAAAAAACCCAGTAAGTTTTATATGCTTGGAAAGACCAAAAATCAAACAAGTCTTCTCAAAAGTCGTGTCTTTTCCCCTAATGCAAGTATTTGGTTCTACGCTATGAAGATTTTTATACCTCAAAGGGAAAAATGGCTACCCAGAAATACTCAACTGAAAGACTGGCTTGGTTGAAATTAATTTTGAACATATCAATTTTATAAGAATTAAATGTAAAACTCACAAAAAAGCAAAATACTAGTTTATGGTTCAGTACACTAGAAAATAAAATTACATTTTTGTCATTCCTAAGATATAACTAACACTAGACCATGCCTCCATTTAAACTAAACCTCATGATGCTTAAATGGTTTAGAATAGAAATGCTTTAATGTTTTTATATAAAGTTTCTTTTCTTTGTTAAACTGTATTTATCTATTATTAGATAGAAACAGAAATTGAGAAGGGAGGGGAAGATAGAGATAAAGAGACACCTGCAGCCCTGCTTTACCACTCATGAAGCTTTCCCCTTGGCAGGTGGGGACCAGGGATTGGATCCTTGCACACTATAACGTGTGCGCCTAACAAGATGTGCCACTGCCTGGTGCCCAAATATGGAATGTTTTAGTTTAACTCATAATCTACTACACTGTCGAGAATGAATAAGTAAGCACAAAATCTACAAGAATATAGAAAATTTAAACAGCACACTCCATCCAGCAACTGTGCAATGCATTTTCTTGTCAAGTACAACAGGAACTACTTCTAGACAGTTCTAGGCCAGAAAACAGCTATCAACAAATTTGGATTAAAATGATAACAGAGTATGTTCTCTAAAGATAATGGAATTGAGTTGAAAGTAAAAAAACAGAAGGAAATTGGGCTAAGTTCATAAACACGTAGGAATTAAAACATTATAAGAGTCAATGGATCAAAAAGAAATAATAAAGGATGAAAAAACAGGGGGCCAGGTGGTAGTGCAGTGGGTTAAGTACACATGGCTCGAAGTGCAAGGACTAGCACAAGTATCCTGGTTTGAGCCCTCAGCTCCCCACCTGCAGCAGGGAGATCGCGTCACAAGCGGTGAAACAGGTCTGCAAGTATCTATCTTTCTCTCCCTCATCTTCCCTGCCTCTCTCGATTTCTCTCTGTCCTACCCAACAACAATAACAATAACAAGGGCAACAGAATAGGAAAAAATGGCCTCTAGGAGCAGTGGATTCGTAGTGCAGGCACCAAGCCCCAGCATAACCCTGGAGGTAAAAAAAAAAAAAAAGAAAAAGTTGCTTAAAAAAGAATAAAAAGCTTTTAAACAATATAGAAAAACTTATAGAATATAGCCTGTGTACTATATTGAGGGAAATTGATTAATTAACTGATTAACTGATTAATCAATTGTGTACTGTACTGAAGGAAATCGATACATATAAATGCTTATGTAAGAAAATAGAAAAGGTCTCAAATACATACTGTAACGTCTTCACCATAAGAAGCTAAAAACAGAAAGCAACATAGGAGATAGAAAAATAGAGAAAAATCAATGAAATGTAAATAAGTTGTTTGAAAAGACCAACAAAATTGCCAATACTTTAGCTAGAATGATCAAGATAAGAGATGAGATACATTTTTTAAAAATCAGAAAATGTATAAAGGTGACATTCTAGTGAATTCTACAGAAATTATAGGTTATAGGGAACACTAAAAGATTATATGCAAGCAAAGTAGATATCTAAATGAAATGAACAATTCCTAGAAAGCCACAGACCTGAAAATGAGTGAAGAAGGGGAAGTTTCATGAGTGGCTAAGTGGTGCTGTAATGTCTCTCCACATATTAGAATTAAAAGAGAGAAAGAAATCAGAGCACCATTCCAATATGCTTAGGCTTGAACTAAACCTCAGATATGCAAATTCTGGGAGTTGGGCAGTAGCACAGTGGGTGAAGCACAGGTGGTGCAAAGCACAAGGACCGGTGTATGGATCCCGGTTCAAGCCCCGGCTCCCCACCTGCAGGGGAGTCACTTCACAAGCACTGAAGCAGGTCTGCAGGTGTCTGTCTTTCTCTCCCCCATCTCTGTCTTCCCCTCCCCTCTCCATTTCTCTCTGTCCTATCCAATGACGACATAAATAATAACTACAACAATAAAACAACAAGAGCAACAAAAATAAATAAATAAATACATTTTAAAAAAAGGTAACAGATATGCAAAATCCTCATTCTATCAGTTGAGCTGTCTCCTTGGTCACTAATTATACACTTTATTCTGTAAAGCAAATAGACCTTAGATCAAACATCCTTATTTAAAATTGTATCCTAAGATATGCTGGGGCTTGAGAAAAAAGGGGCTGAGGAGGGAGAAGAACTGGGTGGGTGAGGGGAATGCAGTCAGTGAAGAGGCCCTCTGTTCCCAGACTCTAGACAACCTGATAGGTATATAGAGCAAGACTTGGGGAAAGGCAGAAGAACTGGTCATTGATAAATTAAATATACTAAGGCCGAGAAAGAGAGAGTTCAGTGGACCATTTACCACAGCTGAGGTACTGGGCTGATCTCTAGCTCTACATAGGAGCACCAAAAGAACTCCATGGATACTGGAGTGCTTTGGCGTCTCTCTCACACTCCTCCACTTCCTCTTAAGCACATAAGGTTAAAAACAAAGGAAAGAAAAGAAAGGGTGGGAAAGAAAAAAGCAAAGCAAAGCAAAGCAGGCTGGAGAGGCTGCCTGGCAGTACTGAACAAGCATGAAGCCCTAGTTCACTCCCTGACACTGCATAAAACGAGAGGGAGAAAGAGAGGCCAGGCAGGTGGGCTAAAGCATGCTCTTATAATTCTCAGCCCAGTGAGGGCTCTACTGGGGCTCCATGCCTGAGCAACTCTACCTTCTTTCCCCTCTTTTATTCTCAGACAGTGAATGACAGAAAGGAGAGACACCGTAGCATCACTCCACTGCTTGTGCATGTGTTCCCAAATAGTAAGCTGTGCCCTCTACCACGTCAGCTATCTCTCAGCTCCTACTCCTGAAATTCTAAGTTGTCAATATAAACATACTCATTACAGGATCCAGAAAGGCCTGTTTATCTACTGCATCAGAAAGAAGGACCTGCAGGAATTCTGATCTGGAGCTGAGACCAAAAGAAAAATGTGGATGAACCAGGAAAGAATTCATCTGGGAGAATGTGTGCCTTACCATGTATGAGGGCCCAGGTTCAAAGCCTGGCATCACATAGGAACACCAAGCACCAAGAAAAGCTCTATGGTTTATGGAGTAGTATGTGGTATATTCCCACCACCATCATCTGAGACAAGAAGACTGAAAAAAGTCAATCCAGGACTGGCAGAATCACACATTCATGAGCTCCCAAGTGGAGGTGAGAAGGATAAAAGTTCTTCCTGGGCTCCTACTGACCCACCACCTGAAAATCATATGGCTAAATGTGTAGTATCTTAAATCTTGAATAAATTTTAGAACAGAAAAAGAACATCAGTAGTAAAATGAATAAAGTCTAAATAAAGTTTAGTGTCGACTGTAAAACAAAGTTTGGAGTTTATACTATGTTAATCTCTTAGTTTTGACAAATGCATCACAGTTACATAAGAGCTAACACTAGGGCAATTGTAAATGGGAATTCTCTGTACTATCTTTGTGACTTTTTTAAGTCTAAAATTAATTCATAATAAACTTTATGAATTTTACTCTCCTTTCAGAAAGAATTATGAATCAATTAGTAACTGATATCAAGTGTCAGAATTTCATAATTGAGGGGGCAGATGGTGGTATCTGGTTGAGGGTACATGTTACAATACACAAGGACCCAGGTTCAAGCCCCCAGGCCCCACGAGCAAGGGGAAAACTTCATAAGTAGTGAAGCAGTGCTGCAGGTATCTCTCTGCCTCTCTATCACCCATCTCATCTCAATTTCTAGCTTTCTCTATCTAATAAATAAAGATAATAAAAAGAGAATTTCAAAATTGAAATGCTACCATTGCAGGAATATGCAGTGGTGGGGATCAAACTCATGTGAGAAAGTCTGATGTTCTGCCAGCTGTGTACCTCCCAAGGGGCTGAATTAAGTATACAGAATGAATAATTATGGACTTTCATTCCAAAAGCTATCTATAAATGCTTATTTAACCCTTCCAAAACCCCAAGAACTTCTCTTCCATCTCTGGACATGGTGTGTATATGTAATTACATTGCTTATCAAATACTATACCTTATAAATCAGAAATACAAAAAACAAATAAATATGTTCTATTTAATTTGAATAACGTCAGACAGAGAGATGTTTTTCTCCAGTGTCGAGAAACCTGGTCTACTTACATGTCTAACCTGTCTACTTACAGAGGATAAGCTTATGAAAACCTAATTTAAGGTACTAAAATAAGCAAAACAAAGGTATCTGCATTTTACAATAATCTTATACAATCTTATGTAACTCTTCTTTATTTTTTTCTTATTTAATTCTTAAAACAGCTATGTGGAAGACACTACTGAACTATTTTGCAGACGAGGCGATCCAGTGTTAACACAGATTAAGCAATTTGCCCAAAGTCACATACTAAGTGTGGAGTAGAAATTGGAACAGTTCTGTCTCAATTTATAGCGTCTTTAGCTACCTTTATATGCTGTCTTTCTCATCCTTTACACAACACACAAAGTCTCCCCTATTACACTATACTAATATAGTGCTATCTGTGGGGGATGCCTGGAAGAAAATTATCTATATACTTAACCATGGGAAAATCCAGGTGATTTCACTGAATAGTATATGACATTTCAGAACTTTAGAATCTGAAAACATTTCAAATTCCAAGAAAAATTCCACAAGAAATAAGAGTCTAATGTAGCAAAAATGGCTGCACATAAAGGCCATTCAAAGGGGTTCCTCTCAAAGAGGGGAGGCATTCTGGAAGAATAAGAAAAACACTTTGCAGGCCCACTTTCCACTTGGCTCTAAAAGCAGAAAACAGTCACACTGAAAAGGCAGAGAATATACACTTCCTCATACAATTGTCTTCCTTCATTCTGTCAAAGGTTCCTTCCTTGTACTATGGATATTTGGGGTTGTTTGATTGATTGATTGATTGATTCATTCATTCATTTCTTGAACTAGTATCTATTATTTATTTATTCCCTTTTTGTTGCCCTTGTTGTTTTATTGTTGTAGTTGTTATTGATGTTGTCGTTGTTGGATAGGACAGAGGAGAAGACAGAGAGGGGGAGAGAAAAAGACACCTGCAGACCTGCTTCACCACCTGTGAAGCGACGTCCCCGCAGGTGGGGAGCCGGGGGCTCGAACCGGGATCCTTTACCCGGTCCTTGTGTTTTGAGCCACGTGCGCTTAACCTGCAGCACTACTGCCCGACTCCCTGAACTAGTATCTATTATGTACCTGTAACATTCAAGACATTGCGGCAGGTTACATAGCAGTAAAATGGAGAGGCGAGGTCTGACTCTGACACAACACATGTTCTTGTGGTGAAGATATAAAAATGATACATAATTTTAGTGCTACATTGTGAGGAGAAGATAAAGTGAGACTTAAGAGCAGAGAGACCGAGGCAGTTACAAGTTAAAGAAAGTACACAGACAAAAAGGACCCTTTGAAGGGCACAGGTGACAAAAACCTAAATAGTAAGATACACTATGAAAAGGTCTGAAGAAAGGAGTGTTTCATGCAGCAGAAATAACAAGTGCAATGAAACTGAGATTAGGAAAGGCTTTTTCTAAGTTGAAAGCTAAAATATGAGGCGCGAGAGGTCAAATACATCTACTATATTATGAAGGTCACTGGGCTGGATGTAGCACTACAGACTCAATCCCAACAGTTATTTGAGGTATATAGTATCTCTTTTTAGACGAAGGAACTGTGATTCAAAGAAGTTCTATAACTGTTAGCACTACTATGAAGAGGAAGAACAAGAGTTCAAACACAAGATGGCCTGACATTATGTTATACTTAATGCCAGAATTAGAGCAAAGTTCTTACAAATATATAAACAAATCGAATTCTTTCACTAATTTTTAAAAATCCAGGGCTCAGCATTTTGTTTCAGGTCATCCCCCTTTGAAGTAATCTCCTTTTCTAACCACAGCAGACAGATTTCAAACTGCCAGTAATTTCAATGTCATCATTCTCTTTCCTGAGGACCTATAGCAATACTCCAATGGGACCATCACACAAGATATGAGTATAATGTGCACTTGCACCAGATGCCTGATGAGCACAGGGAGGTAAACAGGGAATGTATTTCTTCCTTTAGACTGGCAGGGCCATCTGAATAATCCCTTCCAAAGCTAAAGGCACCAGGAACGGTATTTTCCCTGTCGAATTAGTTCTGCACGCTCTCTCAGAAAGCACTGGCAGCTCTGACTCTCATTTGCCATTCCCTGTTGGTATCACTGGTGCTGAAATTTTATACCCGGCTTTGTTAAAGGCCAGTGACAGGTGAGCAGATTCAAAACTTGGAACAAGGGTGTTAGAGTATTTATTCTCTCTTGCTTTTATAATATAGACTGTATATTATCATGATAGAAAAGCAGGAATGAAATTATGAGTGAGGTCTATATTCTTTTTAAAAAATATTTATTAGTGATTTAATAATGATAAACAAAATTGTAAAATAACTTTGGGTGCAACTCCATACAGTTCTCACCACCAGAGTTCCATGTCTCATCCCCTCCACTGGAAGCTTCCCTATTCTTTATCCCATTCTGGGAGTATGGATCAAAATTCTCGATGGGGTGCATAAGGTGGCTCTCCGCTGGACATAATGTTGGTTGGTCAATACATATGGGATCTATATTCTTATATAAACTCTGTATAAATGCTTAGGAAGGGCTTTTTCCACCTATGGAAACATTAGAAATTTCCTGGTAGGTTTGTACCACTTAGCTTCTTGATATATTTTTAAAAATATTTATTTATTCCCTTTTATTGCTCTTGTGTGTGTTTTTTTTTAATATTTATTAGATAGAGACAGCCAGAAATGGAAAGGGAAGGGGATGACAGAGAGGGAGAGAGACAGAAAGACACCTGCAGCCCTCCTTCACCACTCATGAAGCTTTCCCTCTGCAGGTGGGGACTGGGGGCTCAAACCTGGGTCCTTGTGCACTGAAACATGTGTGTTCAACCAGGTGCGCTACCACCCGGCCCCCAGCTTCTTGACATTTTAAAAATTAATTTTCAGTGTTTGTAGTAATTAATGACATTTTGTGTAAGTGACATTTTGAGGAGGGAGGTAAACTCTAATTAAGGTAAAATTTTAATTTTTTTTTTAACTAGGGGGACTATCAGGACACATTTAGAAATTTGGTGAAATAAATAAACATAGACACACATCTGAAAGTTCTTCAAATGCTTATGAGTAAGATTCTCTATGGATATTAAAAAAGCAAACATGGTTTCTTATATTTAAATCCTAGGTGATTGCTTCCATTTTTTAAAAAAGTTGGTAAAAGTCACAGCCAAATTTTCCCTTTTATAGAAGAACAGAATTCATACAATTAAACTTCATATAGTATATGAAGTGAGAAAGCTACAAGTTTATCAGCCAGTTTACAAGTAAGATCAAACATGTAAAGAAAAAGTCAGTCTTACAATACAGTCACCCGTTAGCTACTGTAGGATTTTTCTCACCTATCCCCAAGTTCAGTAAAGACATCTCAAAAGTAAATTTATGCGTGACTGTATGGGAGTTTGTGTTTAAAGAAGTGCAACTTTATATTTCCTGAAGTTTCGTGTGGTTGAATTTGCAAGTAGAACACTTCACTACTGCGGGTTTTACACACAGTTTCGAAACAAACCTGCATTAACTTAAAACAGAACTGAAATCAATGCCCTTTCTGGTGAATTCAGAAATGATTTTCATGGCTTTCATACCACAAAATGCTTTTGTTTAGGTGTTTGGCTCCTTCAACACACCGAGGCCAGAGGGAACGTTCCAGCACCAAAAATAAAATGGAAGTAGAGTGCAAAGTGATCAATTACTCAGTTACCACAAATTTCTAGCCCGAGTTGACGACAGAGGGTGCCATATCTATCATCAAAAGTATTATTTGAAATGCTACACACACCATCTTGGAGATTTCTTGCTCTTGCATTTTCAAACAATCCCAACATTAACACCCCTTTCTAAAAATCCTCACCCTTTTACACAAAAACATATTACACATGTCTGGCACTGTGTGATAACACAAGATCCCTCTTTCTAGGGGTGGGTATTTCTGCCTCTAGCAGGCATGGAAGCAGCCAGAACTATACCAGCAGCTGGGGATCGGGGATCATTAAACTGACAGAAATAGCTTAGGAGACTGTGGGAGAAGGGAGAGGCGAAGCCAAACAGACACACACACACACACACACACACACACACACACACACACACACACACACACACACACAGAGAGACAGAGAGAACAGGTTCAGTTCAGATTTAAAAAACTTAAAAGGGCAACAGGAAGGGGGGGGTTTACCCAATTTGGGTCACACCCAAACTTCCTTCACATAGTCAATGGAATGCACTGAAGCAGATGAAGAGAAAGATGAATGTAACCTAACTTACCTGTGGTCCTCCCTATTCTCAGATGGAAGGTTTAGTTAAGCTTCAACAAAATGTGTCTAAATGAAAAGAGGCTGATGGTGAGAATGGAGGGGAGTTGTGGACTCTCAAAACCTAGAGCACATGAGCCACCTCTGGATTGTGGTAAGAGTCAAAGTCAACTCCAAGATGGAATAAGGGCAGACGACGTGAGACTACAAGACAGGCCCTAAGTGGACCCAGATCAACCCAGTTCCAAAAATGTGAGATGAATCCCCTCAACAAATGTTAGATGAAATGCAGGCTCTTGAGGCTGTTATGCCAGAACACAAGCACATCTCCAACTGCTAGCTTTCTGACTTCACAGGCCTCCAAAGGTCGGTAGAGGAATGTGCCATCTGCTTGGCCCACTGCCTGAGTGTGCTCAGCATATATCTGAATGCCCTAGAGGAGTTTAATTCAGGATTCCACAAGGGTGGGCTTGAACCCTCACTTATGCCTACAAGTCTGGTTAGTCCCAAGATCCTGGGGTACTCTTCTGATGAGGGCCTCTTCCAGCAAGGTTTTTTCCCCTTACAATTAATCTTAGGAGACTGTAGTTTCAAATAGTTCCCCACCTGCAAACTTGAACAGGAAATGATTCGATTGCAGATATTCTGACTGCAACTATCTTTGGCAAGAGAATTTAGTAACTTCGAGATTGCATGAACTTCAGGGGAACATTTTATTTGATGCATCTAATGATTTACTAAAAGGCTTATGGGTGCTATCAAGAAAAGCAACCACAACACTACCCTCTTCAAGAATGGCTTGCTAATTTCCTAGCCCACAAATGTAGAAGGGAAATATGCTTGTGTTGATTCCCAAACCGATTTTCTTTTCTTTTTTTTCTCTTTTTCTGAACTTAAAAAAAAAATCATTTTATGGGGGCCAGATGGTGGAGCACTTGGTTAAGCACACCTATCACCAAGTGCAAGGACCCGGGTTCAAGCCCACACTCCCCACCTGCAGGGGGTCCTTCATGAGCAGTGAGGCAGGTCTATAGGTGTCTATCATCTCTCCCTTTCTCTAAATCCCCCATGCTCTCTCAATTTCTCTCTGTCCTACCTAATAAAATTAGAAAGAAAACAAAAATGGCCATCTGGAGTAGTGGATTCATAGTATAGGCACTGAGCCCCAGAGACAACCCTGATGGCAATAGAAAAAATCATTTTACTAAGGGCTTAATGCTACAATATAGTTGTTGACACGTGAGTGCGAAAACACACTCACTACCAACTTAGGTCCTTTCCACCATCCTGAGTCAGAACTCCAATGTTCTTTCCATATTCACCTCCCCCTCCTTCCTTAGAGTCCTTGGCTTCAGTGCAATGAAGGTGAAATTAATTTTCATTATTGAGCCCCAAAGCTCCACAATAATTGGCTAATCCTCACTAATTTAAATTATGATTAAGAAAGGGCAGAGGACTTGAAAAATAAATCTATAAAGAGGATAACATCCACATGTATGCATCTCACATGTAGTGGAAGGTTGCACAACATCAAAAGATAGGACGCATGGTAACTATTACTACTGCCATCAACGCCTGGTGGGTACAGCCTAGGTGGGAGTAATTGCACCACAATATTTTTCATCTAACCTTTAAGAGGATACAATCTTGACCTTAAAAGGGAAAGTTAAATAAATACATTCAATTAACATTTTTTAAAAAAATTATTTGATAGGAAAGAGAGAAACTGAGGGGGGTGAAGGAGACAGATAGAAAGTGACACCTGCAGCACTGCTTCACCACTGCTGAAGCTTCACCACTGCAGGTGGGAACTGAGGGCTTGAACCCAGATCCTCAAGCACTGTACTGTGCACTTAACGGACTGTGCCACTGCCTGGACTCTGTCATAAATATTTCTAATAAATCATTATGTGTGCTTGGAACTAGATGCCAGGTATGACTTGAAAAAGAAAATAACTCTATACACTTATATAATATTTTACAAAGCTATTTTTTTCACATGATCTTATTTGAGCTTGAAATTAGAATAGACATTATATCCACTACACAAAAGAAACTGGTTTGTCAAGTTTAGAGCAATTTAACCAAGCCCACCAGTGATGAGATTAAACCAAGAACTTCAAGTTCCTGACTATCAGTTCTATGCTGTAGTACTAGCTGCCTACTACAAAAAAGGCTTCTGCCCTCAAGGAATTAATCTGACACTTAATGCCTTGGCCAGTACATTTCTCAAATGTACCAAGTTTCTTCCTGCTAAGAACTCACAAATCTCCTTGTCAAACATCATAGTCTAAATCTAATTCAAGACAATTGTGGGAAAGGTTATTTACTGTTATCACTGACATATATATTCCAGGCCAGAAAAATAGTTCATTTGCTTTGTCATGCATACAATCCTGGTTCAAGTCTAGCTTCGACCATGCTGAAGGAATTCTGGTGCTGTGTTATCTTTCTCTCAGTCTCTGTCTCTCTATCTGGTAAAAGCAGGCCTTGAATGGTGAAGCCCAGTAACTACAAAAAAAAAAAAAAATCTCCTTTTGAAAGCTAGAATTATTACTATGGGGTTGAATAAAACTGAACTAGGATGAAATGCTCAAAATATGTCTTTTTTCAAATACACTACATTTTGGTTATGGGCATAATACTGCCCTCTACTGCCAAAAAGACAGTAACCTGCCAAAAAAACAGTAACCTCAGAAGACCAACTCAACTAATGCATATTTAATCACCTATATGTATAACACTTTGCTAAGCACTTTAGAGAGGGGAAAAGGTTAAGTCTGTCACACATAACCATAAAATCTATATAAGCCTCCCTAGGAATTTATAGTGGAGAATATTAGCAATGTAAAACCAAGGAGATGGTTCAACAGGTGAAGGACATGTCTTCAAAGACATGCACAAGGCTCTGAGTTAGACCCCTGGCACCACATGGAAACACCAATGACTGCATCAAGAGAACACCAATGATGCCGGAGGTGTGCTCTGGTGTCTACTTCTTTCTCATGCCACTTCAAAAACAGACTAAAAGTTGCCAGAGATGGGGGCTAGGAGATGGGTTTACCCAGTAGAACCCAGGTTTAAGCCCCAGACCACCACAAGGGGCACCTATACAGGGGAGGTTTCATGAGTGATGGAGCAGTACTGTGGCATCTCTCCTCTATTTCTTTCTCCCTCTCTAATTCTATAGCTAGAGAGAAAAAACAAAAGATGGGGGAGGCATCCACTGGGAGTGGTGGGATTGTATAAGCTTGGAATCCCAGCAATAAACCTGTTGACAAGGAAGGAAGGGAGGGAGGGAGGGCAGAAGGGAGGGAGGGAGAATCTAGAGAAGCCAAGAAACAGTATTATGTATGTGCAAGGTCTTAGCTGATCCCCATTCCACATATCTCAGAAATAAAGACTTTAGTAAATAAAACAAATAACTCTAACCAAAAACAGTGTGATAAGTTTTTTAGAGTTTTGAAGATACTAAAATACTAGAGGACAACAAGGATTTAGTAGGCTTCATGGGAATAAGTTATGAAGGACAAAAAGTCAACACCTGCCGGAAGTCTAAAAGGGTATGGTCAGAACTGGGTTGGAGATGTAGCTCAATGGTAGAGCTTAAACTTCTTTGTATGAGACCTTGGGTTTGATCCCTTGCATCATCCCACTACAAGAAAGAAAAATGAACATAAATAATATACTTCAAGGTCCAGGAGGTGGCCCAGTGAAATGGAGTGTTGGGACTTTCAAGCATGAGGTCTTGAGTTTGATCCTAGCCATCAAATGTGCCAGGAAGATACTTTACTTATTCTCTATAATAAATAAATCTTTAAAAATACACTTCAGTTTTGGGAGTAGAATATTAAAGAGGTGACAGAGAATAGTAGAAAGTATGGGAAAGATTGGGTTAGACCAGATTGTAATCCACCTAAATGTGCAACCTAAAATTTATCACTCCACCACATTTCAAGTCTGAAAGTCATGTCTCTGTGTGTGTCTCTGGGTGTGTCTCTGTGTGTGTGTGTGTGAGAGAGATGTATGCTGTGATTCCTTCTGTTCTAGGTATTTCCAACTACTAACTAAAACAATCAAGACAGTATCGTAAGTGATCTCCCATAATCCTAATTATGTTTTAAAATATTTTTAATTAGGAAAAAAAAGGCAGGACTAAGAAAACAAAGAAAAAAGATTTAAGGGAGGTTGGGTGGTGGCACACCAGGTTAAGCACACATATAGTACTAAGTACAAGGACCCATGCAACGATCCCAGTTCAAGTCCCTGGCTCCCCACCTGCAGGGAAGTCACTTGACAAGCAGTGGAGCAGGTCTGCAGGTGTCTTTCTCCCCCCACCATATCCCCCTTCCCTATCAATTTCTCTCTGTCCTATCCAATTTAAAAAAAAATTTTTTTATTTTGAATAAAGCCTGCTCCCTCCATAATGCAGAACTCTTCAGAAAGAATTTCCCTCAAATTTAAAAGTGAACTTTTCTGTATCACACAAATGTGTTCACTCTACTCCCAAAGAATATTTTTTCAGGGGTATGGCAGTGACACACCCAATAGAGTGCACACATGTACAGGGACCCAGGTTCAAGTCCCATCCCCATCTGAAGGAGGGAAGTTTCACAAGTGTTAAAGCAGTGCTGCATGTGTGTCCCCCCCATCTATATATAAAAGGGAGGGGTAGACAGGTTGTGCAGGCACCAAGTATTGCCCTGGTGGAAATACATTAAAAACAGTATTTCTCAGCAGTTTCAGAACACAAAAGATGAATGTTCACAAAAGAAAGCTCCATTACTTTTCTATTTATAGGTGTGTTAACTAATAAAATATTTCCCCCATATAATTGAATATAATTCTAATATAATTGTATAGTTAACTATAAAGACTGGTATGGCCAACACAAATTACTCACCCTAAGCAAAACTAACATGAAATATAAATTAAAAAGTTGCCCAAGAGTTAATTTTAAATTGCAATATCTTATTAAGAGATCTTATAGTTTAACTGCTTTCAGTATTTAGCAGATAGAAGAAACAAAAGTCTTTTTCAATAGTTCATACTTATTTGCATAGTGCCTCTCACCAGAGAGTATTTTACTGCTAAAATACCACATTTGACCTACATTAAGAGAAAGAATTTTATCTTATCAAAGGTTTTTTTAAAAATATTTATTTTATTTATTTATTCCCTTTTGTTGCCCTTGTTGTTTTATTGTTGTAGTTATTATTGCTGTTGTCGTTGTTGGATAGGACAGAGAGAAATGGAGAGAGGAGGGGAAGACAGAGAGGAGGAGAGAAAGATCGACACCTGTAGACCTGCTTCACCGCCTGTGAAGCGACTCCCCTGCAGCTGGGGAGCCGGGGTTCGAACCGGGATCTTTATGCCGGTCCTTGTGCTTTGCGCCACCTGCGCTTAACCTGCTGCGCTACAGCCCGACTCCCTCTTATCAAAGGTTTTATTTTATTTTATTTATTTACATTTAGCTGTATGTGCTCTGCATGGATAAAAAGAAAGGAGTAAGAAAGAAACTGAAGCATCATGAATGCTGTCCCATCAGGTTATAAAATATGCACAACTGCTACTATGCTCACTTATCTATCTATTAAGTGCTCAACAAGCTTTTAATAAAATCCTCTGGGAAACTAAGTTAACCCAAATTAAAGTTTGAATGGCTGAAGAAAAACAGAGAGGGGGCAAAAGACAGCAATAATAAGCATTATTACTCTAAGACCAATCCTTGAAGAGGGGGGACAAAAATCAGAACAAAGATGTTGAGTTTCAATAATGCACACCTCAAGCCTCTTTTATGTCACAGTGCAATGATATTTCAATTTTTAAAGTCAGTAGTAAGTTAGGAGGATACAAAAGCATGCAAACTCCAGATATGCTAACCTTCCCGCAAACTGTGATAAGGGGCCAGGCACACAGCTGAGTAGTAGTCCCTTCCTGGCTTCAGGACAATCCATGAGAGTGGCAGAATCCTGCAGGTGGGCTCATGAATCGTGGTCTTCTCTTCCAGCATACTGGGGGAAATGTGCGGCTCCAAAGCCCAGTGTTTCATTAAACTTGTCTTTCTGCCCTCACTCCTTAAAGAGGTCATTTCATCATCTGCTCAAGATATGATTAGCACCGTTCTTTCCGTGAAAATGGGCACTTCATTTCTGCAGCGCTAAGGGCTGCAAGAACAACCAGATCCCGAGCCTGCTTAGGGAGTGGAGAACTAAGAGCAGTGACAGTAGAAGGTCAGAATCAGTAAGTCTCCTGGAAAACATTTCTTCCTGTCAGCACTGGGCCACAACACAGATACCTCCCTCCTCCACTCAAATGCCAAAAAGAAGGGCTGAGATGACTTCAATGTGTAGAGCTGGAAGAGGGTTCCCTCAGAGAAAATGCTCGTAGCAACCAACCGACGTCATTCACCCAAAATAGTAAACAGTTGGTTTCTCTGCTCAGATGCCTTCTGCCAGACAAGCAGTATCACATGACCAGATTCCCTCTTCTCCCTCCTTGAACAAATCCTACACCAAAGTGGAACAAGAAATGATTACAATGTAAAAGTATTTTATTTCATTTGACAGGTTTTTTTTAATGTTTATAGACAGGGCAGAAATATAGCACACAGGACTTGCATGCAAGAGGTTCCCAAGTTCAGGGGCCAAGTTGTAATTCACCTGGTTAAGCACAAATGATACCATGTGCAAGGACCTGGGTTCGAGTCCCTGCTCTTCACCTGCAAGGGGACATTTCATGAGAGGTGAAGCAGGTCTGTAGGCTCTTTTTCTTTTCCTCTCAACTTCTCTGTGCTACCAAATTAAAAAAGAAAAGAAAGGGGTCGGGGGCTGGGGGGGAGGTCCCAGGTTCAATCCTTGGTACCATACATTCCAGAGTTGAGGTTGCTGTGGTCTCATAAAAATAAAAAATAGGGATTCAGGTGGTAGCATAGCGGGTTAAACGCATGTGGTGCCAAGCGCAAGGACAGGCGGAAGGATCCCGGTTCGAGCCCCCGGCTCCCCACCTGCAGGGGAGTCGCTTCACAGGAGGTGAAGCAGGTCTGCAGGTGTCGATCTTTCTCTCCCCCTCTTTGTCTTCCCCTCCTCTCTCCATTTCTCTCTGTCCTATCTAACAACAACACCATCAATATCAACAACAATAACTATAACAGTAAAACAAGGGCAACAAAAGAGAATAAATAAATATTAAAAAAATAAAAATAAAGTTTTAAACAAATAAAATGTTTCTAGATGGAAGATAACAAATTAAGAGGAAGGAGAAGGTGTCACAAGAAAAACTTAGGAAGAATTTATTTTGAAACGAGCCATACCACAACACTGGGAAGGGCATCGTAACCATAAAGGTTACCTGGTGAGCATGCTTAATACATAAAGCAAATGACAGAACAGATATTTCTCAGCAATCTAAACATATTACTACTAGAAATCTCTAAAAAAAAATGTCTCAGTGTCTTTTAATTTCCTTTTTCATTTTGAAAGAAAAGAAAGGCTCTTAAGATGTTATCATCATGCTCACCCAATGGAGCTTGATCAGGCCAGAAGCCACAGCACCTGAGGGACTTCTGGTGCTGCTATATCACTCCCTTTCTGTCTCTAAATAAAAGAATGAAAACACTGATCTGGGAGCTGTGAAATCTTGCATGGGTAAGGCACTTGGGGTGGAGGTAGGGTGAGATGCTGACCGCTGTGATACAATGTATCGCAACAATAATGGCAGCCCACCTAAAAATGTGAGATTCATAGCTTTATCTTATCTACCTAAACTTACTTTGCCATTTCATTTTATCAATGATTTTTATTATCATAGCACCAGTATCACCATGAATCAGAAGTGAAAAGTGTTCTGGTTTAAAAAAAAAAATCAAAGTATACCCTGTCTTTCTCTCCCCACCCCTCTCATGTTGGTATGCTTCTAGTTCTCCTTCTGGGATCCCTTCTGTTACATTGCTTGACGTTGTGGTTTATTTACATGGTCATTCTGTTACATTGGTTTGGTCTCACTCCCCGTGCCGGGAGATTTTGGTCTAGTCCTTGCTAGTTCACTTCTTCCCTCTCCCTGCCCCCTATCCTACATATTTCCTTTGTTCCGGACTCTTTTCGGCCAGAGGAGAAGGAGGCAGGACAGAATGGGGTTGTGATTAGATTAGATTAGTTTTTTGAACAGTTCGCTCATGAATAAAGAAATACTGCTTCTCCGCTCGGCTGTGTGTCCCTGGTCGTCTGTCTCCCGCTGCAAAACTAGCCTGGCATATGGTGCCCTGAACTCTGACTGACACTCTTATTCTCCTTCCTATTTATCTTCTAAATGCTCTACATTAAACAATTATTGGCTTATAGCAAGAAAAAAATTCTATAGAAAGGGAAGGGGAGGGAGAAGAAAAGATAGGACATGACACAACAGGACACTGGGCTAGAAGTTTAATTTTGCTTTTCAGGTATTTGAATAACTTAACTTCATGACTTTAGAAAGTCACCATCTCTAAAAAGGAGGGACTGGAACAGATATGGTGCCCTCCATCTCTAAACTGGAATGGTACTCTGAACTTCAGTATAGTACTAGGCATGTCCCTTAATTTTTCTTTCTATATATTGCCTTCTGTATCCTATGCGGTAAAATTTAATTCCCTCTCCTTCTTTCCCAAGTCCTAATTAGGTTTACAATACAGAGCATTCAAAGAAACAGAGAGCGGTTTGTGTCTAATTACACAACCCATCACATGATAAGTGTTCCCATGGGAATACAGAATGGGAGGGACCTACCTGGGTTTGGAGGTATCACAGAGGACACTTAAGTCAAGACCTGAATGCCTTGTAAGAACTAGTCAGACACCAATGGTAACAGCTGAACTCAACATAATGGTTCTATTAAAAAATAAAGAAAGGGGAGTCGGGCTGTAGCACAGCGGGTTAAGCACAGGTGGCGCAAAGCACAAAGACCGGCATAAGGATCCTGGTTCGAACCCCAGCTCCCCAGCTGCAGGGGAGTCGCTTCACAGGCGGTGAAGCAGGTCTGCAGGTGTCGATCTTTCTCTCCTCCTCTCTGTCTTCCCCTCCTCTCTCCATTTCTCTCTGTCCTATCCAACAACGACGACAACAATAATAACTACAACAATAAAACAATAAGGGCAACAAAAGGGAATAAATAAATAAAATAAATATTAAAAAAAAAGAAAAAAAAATAAAGAAAGAAAGAAAAAGGAAGGAAAGGAAGAAAGAGAAGAGGGGAGGGGAGGGGAGGAGAGGAGAGAAGAAGAGAAATCTAACCAAGGCAACAAGGTAGCTTACTTAGGAGGATTCTATTTTGTTATGTGCATGGCCCAGGTTCAAACAGTAGAGTGTGTGTGTGTGTGTGTGTGTGTGTGTGTGTGTGTGTGTGTGTGTGTGTGTGTGTGTGTCTGGAAAAGTCCAGAGCAGTGAAGACTCAGCAATAGCTGTAACTAAGGAAGCAAGCAAGTATGCAAGCAAGCAAGCAATTCAAACCTAAAGTTGAGGAAGAGCATCCCAACTGAAGAGATAGGAATGTACAAAATCATAGAAATAGGGGGACCAGGAGGTGGCACACCCAGTTAAGTGCACATAGTACTAAGTGCAAGTACCCATGCAAGGATCCAGACTTGAGCCCCTGGCTCCCCACATGCAGGGGGGATGCTTCACAAGTGGTGAGGCAGGTCTGCAGGTGTTTATCTTTCTCTATCTGCCCTTCTTCTCTGAACTTTTCTCTGTCCTACCCAATAAAATAGAAAAAATGGCCGCCAGGAGCAGTTAATTTGTAGTGTTAGCACTGAACCCCAGTGATAACCCTGGAGGAAAAAAAATCATAGAAATAGATGTGAAAGGGGCCAGGTGGTGGTGTATCTGGAGGAGCACACACATTACAGTGCACAAAGACCCAGGTTCAAGGCCCTAGTCCCCACCTGCAAGGGGAAAGCTTCACAAGTGGTGGAGCAGGGCTGCAGATGTCTCTCTCTCTCCCCCCACTCCCTACCCCCTCTCAATTTCTGGCTGTCTCTATCCAATAAATAAATAAATATAAAAAAATTTAAAAAAAAAAAAAGAAAAAAAGAATTACATAAAAAAGAAATAGATGTGGAAATAATAATTTGGTGGGTAGGAGTGACTAACAGAAAACCTGTAGTGTGGCAATGAAAGGGGACAAGGCCAGCAATGGTTAAGAGTCTGATGAGGGGGTAGGGTGGCAGCACAGCGGGTTAAGTGCACATGGCGCAAAGTGCAAGGACCAGCACAAAGATCCTGTTTCCGCCCCTCCCCCCACCTGTGGGGGTGGGGTCACTTCACAAGCAGTGAAGCAGGTCTGCAGGAGTATATCTTTATCCCCTCCCCCCGATTTCTCTCTTTTCTATCTAACAACAGCAAAATGGAAGGCAAGGGCAACAAAATGGAAAAAATAGCTTCCAAGAGCAGTGGATTCATAATGCAGGGACCAAGCCCCAGTGATAACCTTGGAGGGAAAAAAAAAAAAAAAAGAGTTTGATGAGGAAGAGTGTTCAGACTGATGACAATATTCATAAAGAACATGGGATTGTAAATGTTTTATTTTTACTCAAGCATCTATATATGCTTCAATAAATTTGATTAAATACTAGTCGGAGATGTACTTTAATATATTTACAAATATAGCATAGAATTACAAAAACTGTACAAACAAAATGTCAGCTCACTTCCAGTTTCCATAACTAATTGCAAACACTTGTCCTTTGATAAATACTTACTGAGTGTATTATGCAAATGCTTGGTGCTGGGGAGAAGTGAGAGACAGACAGTAAACAAATGAACAACCAACATAAACAAGAGAACCAGGTTGCTTGTTCTTCCTAAGAACTACTGAGAATGATTATATTTCAGAGGCAGGTGTAGAAGCAGTAAGATACAGCTGAGAACTTTGCACTTGAAAGTTTAACACATGTATGTGTGCAAGTATATTATTTAATTAATTAATTTTTCATGAGAGAAAGATACCAAGATCAGAGTGCCACTCACTTCTGGCATATGTAGTGCAAAGGACTGAAGCTGAGCCTCCGTCATCCAAGTACTGAAATCTACCAGTGAGTATTTCCCAAGCCCCACAATTTTGCACTTGGAATCAGACAAACCTTTATTCAAAATTTTATTTATTAACTTTTGTTGCCCTTGTTGTTTATTGTTGTAGTTATTGTTATTGTCACTGATGTTGTCATTGTTAGATAGGACAGAGAGAAATGGAGAGAGAAGAGGAAGACAGAGATGGGAGAGAAAGACAGACACCTGCAGACCTGCTTCACCGCCTGTGAAGTAACTCCCCTGCAGGTGGGGAGCCGGGGGCTCAAACCTTACACTGATACTTCCGCTTTGTGCCACCTGCACTTAAGCCGCTGCACTACTGCCTGACTCCCTGTTCAAATTCTTATTCTACCTTTGGGTAGTTTTCATCTCAAGTGAGGGGAGTCAGCAGCAAATTCATATGGTTTTAAGATAAGTGTAGTGAGACATTCAATAATCAGGATGTTATATTCAGAAAACGTTAAACAAATGATTTATCTTCCTGTTAATTCTGACTTTCCACCTTTAGGATGGCAACTCAGGTGCTAAAAGCAGTGGAAGACAGAAAAAGCAGTATATGCTTACCATTACTAACTTTACATTGCAGTAAATTGACAGCTGCTTTCTTATAAAGATGTCATGCTTGCAGCCAGCATTCTTTTAGGATTTCTCAAACTGTTAATATTTGTCTACATTACATGACCTACTAAATTAAATAAATAAAAACCATCACCCAAAATAGGAAGCCAGTCAGTTTCTCTTAGGATTCTTCACTCTGACTAACACTGAGTCATTTAAAAAGCAGAATACACAGAGTACTGATAAGCAGCCAGAACACAAGTGTGGAGTAGAGCTGCCACAGCACACTGCAAACTGACTGCTTGCTGCAAGCAGAACGTTTGTGCGATAGAAAAACCAAGGCTTTTCTAACTGCACCTTTGAGTCAACATGTCTTCCAAGAAAAAGCAAGACAACAATTAATGCATCTTCAGCAAACAAAAAATAGTAATTCTGCCTTTCCAACAATCAGATACTTTATAAGTGGCTTAACTGTCTTTTAAAAAAGCTTCTTACAAATGACTTAAAACAATATGATTTTCAAAGATCTTGAAGGTAGAATTTACAAAACACATACACATTTTTCTCTGGGGCCCTCCCTCCACCCTAAAGGTCAAACTGATTTTATTTCAACTTGTTCCATAAATTCCCCTTTGCAATGAAACCAGTCAGTGTTCCTTGAGTCCAAACAGGAAAGCTTAAGAAGCTGTGTGTGTGTGTGTGTGTGTGTGTGTGGGGGGGGTGTTTGGGGGGTTGGGCAAAATTTCAAGTACAGTCTCTATCTAATTTTTTATGCTGAAATAAGAAGTTTATACTCATAGACAAAAAGAATGCTACACTTTTTATATTCTCACGGACTGGCATAAGGGTCCAGGTTCCAGCCCCTGGCTCCCCACCTACAGGGGATCGCTTAGTGGGTGGTGAAGCAGGTGTGCATGTGTCTATCTTTCTCTCACCATTTTCCCCTCTTCTCTCAATTTCTCTCTGTCCTATCCAACAACAATAACAGTAATAACAACAAGGGCAACAAAAATGGAGAAAACTGACCTCTAGGAGCAGTGAATTTGTGGTGCAGGCACTGAGCCTCATCAAAAATCTTGGAGGCAAAAAAAAAAAAAAAAGATAGTCCTTGGGAGTCGGGCGGTAGCACAGCGGGTTAAGTGTAGGTGGCACAAAGCACAAGGACCCGCATAAGGATCCCAGTTCCAGCCCCCGGCTCTCCACCTGGAGGGGGGTTGTTGCTTCACAAGCGGTGAAGCAGGTCTGCAGGTGTCTGTCATTCTCTCCCCCCTCTGTCTTCCCTTCCTCTCTCCATTTCTCTCTGTCCTATCCAACAATAACAACATCATCATAAACAACAATAACTACAACAATAAAAAAACAAGGTCAATAAAAGGGAATAAATATAAAAAAAAAAAACCTAACAAGTAATGTCAAGGTACATTTTCTCTGATGCTTTCTCATTACTTATATATGGAATCTAGAGAACTAATAACATGAATCTACAAAAACAAAAACACAGAAGTAGACTTTCTTTTTATTAAATATTTTTATTTATTTATTATTGGATAGAGACAGAGAGTTTAAGAGAGGAGAGACAGAGAGATACCTGCAGCCTTACCTCACCATTTATGAAGCTTTCCTCCTGCAAGTGGGGACCAGGGGCTTGAACCTGGGTCTGTGTACACTGTAATGTGAACACTTAGCCAGGTGCGCCACCAGCTGGCCCCAGAAGTAAACTGTTTCTAAGACTGTGTGGGAACTAGGGTGGTTATTTTAGGGAAGTGAGAGGGCAGACACACAGAACTTTGGTGGTAGGTACAGTGTGAAAATCTATACTCCTATATCTTGTAAGCCACAATTAATCATAAATTAAAATTAAAAAAATAACAGGGTGGTCCAGCAAAATAGCTCACTTGGAGAAGTGTGCTTGCTTAGTCATGCTGGGTATCTAATTGCAGGAAGTTCACTTTCTTTCTCTACCTGCTGTACCTTCAACATAAAATTTACACACACACACACACACACACACACACACACACACACACACACACACACACACACACACACACGGAAAGAGAGAGAGAGATTGATATATGAACTGAAAGAGTTGGCCTGGAACAGTGAAATCCTCATGACAAAAACAAACAAAAAAGACAGTCACTTAAAGTCTGGGAAAGGGTTTGATCAAGAAGAATCTTTAAATTAAGATGTATAACAGTAGACATGCCATTCTTTGTAAGATTACAAAACATTGCAAGTTGAAATTTACTACTAGGAGCACACTGTCTTTTAGAAGACTCAGTCCTCCCACCTGCTCATGTCCATCATCTTAAAATCCTGGCTCAAAACCTATCTATTCTAAGAAACCTCCCCTAATTAACCTCAAAAACTTGATCACTCTTCCTGCTGTACCTTCAGCAGAATTTTTTTTTTAATGTAACAACTACCTCTATCTTCAAGTCAATGCTAAGCTTTTTGGAAACAACAACAACAAAAACAGGATCTTGTCTCTTATTTTATTCTTCCTCCAAATAAAATGGAACAAGGCTTTACTCAAAGGATTTTTAATAAATACTATCTGGTACCCTCAGCATTTAGTTCACTACCTTTCAATCAGATGTTGACTAATTACTGAGCCCTTTGTAATATTTATCATCACTGTCAGATTTCAAAGGGAATCTAGAAGAAAAAAAAGAAAGAAAGAAAAGGAGGGGGAATCTAGAAAAAGAGTGCATTCACCTTGGTCCCTGGTGCCAATTAAGTTGTATACTGTGGCTGACTACATTTATGTTAAAACAGAGCTTAGAAATGACTGTGAATCTTCACTGTATCTAATCAAGGGATTCCACAGTTTTAGTAGCGAGGTGCTCTGAAGTCGAAGGTGTGACCTCTAGTTCTAGCACTATCAGCTAGGTTTCAGTTACTCTCAGAGTATAATTTTACTTAAGGGGCTGCTGTTGGAATTAATTTAGATAACTGTTTACAGGGTCTATAATGACAGAAGGAGTCAATTATCTGGTAGCTAGTACTGTTGGTGAAATTGTGAAGAATTAGGACTGGAGAAATAGTTTAGCCTATTAAGCACATCAGCTTAAATGAGTTAGATCCCAAAAGTCACAGGTTCTGTTACTGGCACCACAAATATATGCCAGAATTGAGCAAAGCTTTGATATCTTCCTGTCTCTTCCCCCTCTCCTCTCATTATACAAAAATCTTTTTAAAACACAGTATTAATACTTATAAATGTAGGAGAAATTATTTTAAAGTTATATAAAACGCACTGGTGTGTGCTTTAACATCAGTTCTCTAGCAAATGGTAATATGTGAAATATAATCTCTTGTTGAATGTGACCTATTTATCACTGTGACCAACTTCCCCAGAGAAATAATCTCTGCAGCAAGGGCCTGAGGAAGAAGGTTCTGCACTGAAAAATAGTGTTTCTCAGCAAATTTCAGTTTTATGTAAAGATTTCATATTAACAGATGCTTTAGGATTCAAATGCCCAATATTCTATAACAGTAGTGAACTACTATAACAGATCCTAGGCCCCATACAATCCATGTTTTACTGGCATTTCACAATGTGGTTGCTGGGATAGGGAGACAGCTCACCAGGTAGAGTGAACATCACCGTGAAAAGATCCAGGCTCACTCAGGTCCTTAATACCAAGTGGGAACAGCTGTACATGGAAGACTTCAGTGTGGCGATGCTGTCATATCTCTCTTTCTCTCCCTTTCTGCCTCTCACTCTCTATAAAAAAGAAAGCAGTGGACCTGTGCAAGCATGGAGCCCCAGTGATAACCAGGGTGAGGAGTGGAGGTTGAGGAAGATATGGATGCTGTGGTCCAGCAAGGTTAGGATTTCATTCAACAAGCCTGCTAATAGTCCTGGTTTAAATCTGGACTGAAGATATAAAATGTAAAATAAAAATGCACTATCACTGCATGCCCATCAGAATAGTGAATAATTTAAAAGAATTAAATATGTATATTTAGCACAGAGGTAGTGAAAATGGTACTTTTGTGTATGATTGGGGAAATATAGTGTTATAGTTTCTTAAAAGGCAAGCTGGCTATGACTTCTATTCAACTTTAAACTGTATGTTTTCTTTTAATTTTTATTTATAAAATGGAAATACTGGCAAGACTATAGGATAGGAGGGGTACAATTCCATACAATTCCCACCTCCAGAACTTTGTATCCAATCCCCTCCCTTGATAGAAACTACCTTTTCTCTTTCTTTCTTTCTTTCTTTCTTTCTTTCTTTCTTTCTTTCTTTCTTTCTTTCTTTCTTTCTTTCTTTTTTAAACCAGAGCACTGTTCAGCTCTGGCTTATGGTGGTGTGGGGGATTGAACCTGGGACTTTGGAGCCTCACGCATTGAGAGTCTGTTTGCATAACCATTATGCTATCTACCCTCCGTCCAGAAACTATGTTTTCTTAATGCTCAATTCTACTCTAAAGAATATATACCACAAAAAATACATAATGTATGTTTTAAAAAGTTGTTTATTGCAGCATTTAAAATGTATTTATTTTGGATATTGGCAGAGAGAGGCTGAGAGAGGCGAGGGAAATAAAAAGGGAAAGAGAGACAACTGCAGCACTACTTCACTATTCATGAAGCTTCCTCTCTGCAGATGGGGATCTGGGGCTTGAACCTGAGTCTTTGTACAGTGTATACACTCAATCAGGCGTGCCACTGTTAGGTTCCGCAGCACTTTTGTGTAGGCAAAAAAGGGGGGAAATATAGTATCTACCAATATGAGAATATCCGATATGTAATATCAATATAGGTGATTAAGTAGTACACAGTCATTTACAGCACAGATCTGAACTACATCAGGTGATGTAGTATGATTTCATTTAAGCATGTTGAGTGAGAAAAGCAAAAAAGCAAATAAATACAATCTCATTTATAAAGAAGGAAAAAGAAAAAACAAACACCACAAAACCACAGCATGTATGTGCATATAAACTGACAAAGGGTTGTGCAAGCACAAAGAAAATACAGCAGTAGATTCACTGAGTTGTTCACATGGTGCGTGGGCAGAGAGAAACCAACGTGGGAGGGATAGGGAAAAGGACAGAGATCATGAAGCAGCGACGACAACAACAAATGCCTGCACTTCTAAAAATATGCAGATCTATGCATGTATGTATATTTACATACATTTATGCAAAGAAATGCCTTTAGTAAATTTAAAAATAATAATGATCCCCTATTTGGGAATGATGACTTATGACTTCGAGTGACTTATTTAATTATCTCGTCCTGCTGAATGCTTTTTATCAGCTGTTTTTCTTTTTCTTTTTTAATTATCTATATTTATTGGATAGAGACAGCTAGAAATCAAGTGGGAAGGGGGAGATAGGGAGAGGGACAGAGAGACACCTGCAGCTCTGCTTCACCGCTCTAAAAGCTTTCCTGCTGCAGGTGGGGACCAGGGGCTCAAACCTGGGTCCTTGTACAGTGTAACAAGTGTGCTCAAACAGGTACACCACCACCCAGCCCCCTATCAGCTGTGATTCAATATCATGTCTATAAAAGATATCAAATCCCACCTCAATTTAGTGCCACTTTGATAGCTAAGACAGAGTTAAGTCCATAGTAGGTTAATACTATTAACAACCAGCCCTAAGTATCATCTACAGCAAGCACAAGTGATACACTATAAACTTTTATTCTAGGACAAGCGAGATAGCTCTCCAGGCTGGGTGCCCACTTTGCTACTCTAGCAACCCAGGTTCAAGCCTAGATGCCCTACCTAACTGAGGGAGGTTTTCTTTCCTTTCTTTTTTCTCTTTCTCTACCAGCAGGTTTATCACTAGAACTTGGTGCCTATGCAACTCCATCATTCCTTGGAGTCATTTTCTTTTTCCTTTTTTTTTTTCCCTCTCTGATAGAGGGTGAGACAGGTTGGAGGCACCTGCAGCACTGATCTACTGGGTAGGACACAGGAGCCTCAGGCATGAAAGTCTTTTGCATAACCATATGCTGTCTCCCTATGTCAGCACTTATTCCTAACAGTTATACACATATGTAACTGCTCATTCATGCTGACTTCGCACCAGCCAACATAAAACTCTACAACATCTCTGTCTCCAGAATAAAGCAGTCCACCTGACACATAATAGGCATTCAAACTTGATCGACTGGGTTAATAAATGTTAGTCTAAACATTTCTTCCTGAATACTTAGACTTCTGCAACTGTCTCTTACTTGGTTTATCTTATGCCTCTTGGCCTCCTTCAATTTATCTTCTTTTTAAAAAATATTTTATTTGTTTGTTAATGAGGAAGATAGGGAAGGGGAGGGGAGGGGAGGGGAGGGGAGGGGAGGGGAGGGGAGGGGAGAGAGAGAGAGAGAGAGAGAGAGAGAGAGAGGACGGACACCAGACATCACTCTGGTACATGTGCTGCCGGGGACTGAACTCAGGACCTCACGCTTGAGAGTCTGATGCTTTATCCACTGCACCACCTCCCGGAGCATTCAATTTATCTTCATTTTACCAGAGCACTGTTCAGCTCTGATTTATGGTGGTGTGGGGCACTGAAACTGGGACTTTGGAGCCTCAAGCTTGAGTCTCTCTGCATATCCACTATGCTATCTACCCCACTCCCTCAGTTTATCTTCTATGCTAACACCAAAGTAATCTTTCTGAAATGTAATCTAAAGGCATGACTCCCCACTGCTCCTAGGATAAAGTCCATACTCCTAACACAGCTTTTAAAGCCCTTTTAAACCTTTAAATTATTTGTTACCACTCAGTCTTTCACATTAACAGAAGTCATCACAGCAGTAACTGTGTAGTTAATTTGTACTGGAACTTGCTATGTGCCAAACACTAATCTTAGGGCATTACATGTCCTAAGTCATTTAATCCTAATACACAAAGTAGAATACTGTTATACCTGTTTTCAGATGGGGAAATCTAAGGCTCAGGGAGAAATACCTGTCTAAGAATGACTAATAAATAGCAAAGGCAGGGTATAAACAGATAAATCCTGGAGCCTTCACTAATTGTGCATTTTACTAATTGTCTCTCAATACCAACTATAACAAAAATCTATCCATTCTTCAAATGCACTATTTTACTTTACACCTACAAGTCTTCACAGTTTAAAAAAACCTTTCCCAGGGAGTCAGATGGTAGCGCAGAGAGTTAAGCACACGTGGCGCAAAGCACAAGGAATGGCTTAAGGATACCAGTTTGAGCCCCCGGGTCCCCACCTGCAAGCAAGTTGCTTCACAGGTGGTGAAGCAGGTCTGCAGGTGTCTATCTTTCTCTCCCCCTCTCTGTCTTCCCCTCCTCTCTCCATTTCTCTCTGTCTCATCCAACAATGACAAGAATAATAACTACCACAATAAAACAACAAGGGCAACAAAGGGGAATAAATAAATAAATAAATTTTTTTTTTAAAAAAGCCTTTCCTCTTCCAAAGCCTTTCTGAAATGTTCCTGGTAACGGTTTGGATCTTCCAGCTGCATTCTCCCATGACAGTCTCAATTTCCCATTATAACTTCCATTTAACTTTATTATAAAGACAAGTCTACCAGCACTAGAAACTTGCAGGTTGTGTGAGGAAAAGGACCATGTCCATCTGGCTCACTATTTATCACTACTAGCTACCATCATGAAACTTTCCTAACTCCCTTCCAAAAATCACACTCTTTCTCTAAGGACCTTGTTAATGTGGCACATACTTATCACTTTGTAGTTTATTAAATGTCCACTAAAAAGGATCTGTATATGCATTTCTATATGCTTGTGGAAAAGCAGATACCATCTCTTGTACAATCTATGTGACTCTTGAAATAACATAAATAACAGTTAAAAGCCAACTGATGGGTATATTTCAGCCAATCTTGGATGGACCTTGAAAAATTCATGTTAGGTGAAGTCAGAGAGAGAAGGATGAATATGGGATGATCTCACTCTCAGGCAGAAGTTGAAAAACAAGATCAGAAGAGAAAACACAAGTAGAACCTGAACTGGAATTGGCGTATTGCACCAAAGTAAAACACTCTGGGATGGGTGGGAAGGGTGGAGAATATAGGTCCAAAAAGGATGACATAGGTCCTAGTGGGGGTTGTTTTGTTATACGGAAAACTGAGAAATGTTATGCATGTACAAACTATTGTATTTACTGTCGAATGTAAAACATTAATTCTCCAATACAGATATTTAAAAAAAAAGCCAACTGATGGGTATTAAGAGGTCACAATACTTTTTCCATTATACTACTGATTTTCAGGAATATAATTTTTTTTTTCTTTTGCCTCCAGGGTTATTGCTGGGGCTCAGTGCCTGCACCATGAATCCACTGCTCCTGGAGGCCATTTCCCCCTTTTTGTTGCCCTTGTTGTTGTAGCATTGTTGTGGTTATTACTGTTATTGTTGATGTCGTTCATTGTTGGATAGGACAGAGAGAAATGGAGAGAGGAGGGGAAGACAGAGAGGGAGAGAGAAAGACAGACACCTGCAGACCTGCTTCACTGCCTGTGAAGCGACTCCCCTGCAGGTAGGGAGCGGGGGCTCTGAACTGGGATCCCTACGCTGGTCCCTGCGCTTTGCGCCACATGCACTCAACGCGCTGTGCCACCACCTGAACCTAGGAATATAATTTCAACCCTCCAAAGTCCTCAAACTCTCTGCTAGCCATGATACTTGTCACAAAATCCAAAAGACTACCTTTTTTTTTTCCCCCTGCAAGTTTACTTGTTTCAGTTATCTACAGTGAAGCCTCTAAAAAGAAATCAGTAAAGTAGTTGTCCTCTGCTTCTTTCCTTATTTCACTTAGCAGAATCCATTTGGCTCTAAATGATACAATCTCTCTTTTTTTTTAAACTGCACAGTAATGTTCCATTCAATATATAAGTATCTATTATTTCTTACAACTGTCTACAAGTCTATAACTTATTATTTCAATTTTTAAAATTATCAAAGAGAGTAGGTGGATAAACTAAATATCAATTATTCAGGAGTTTACTATAACTCTTTAATGACCAAATATCTCTCAGCAATTCAGTTCTTTATCTGTCCAACTCAATCCTCCAAATATATCATACCTCTTTTCTTTCTTTCTTTCCTTCCTTTAAAAAAAATGTTTATTTATGAAAGAAAGAACCCAAGCACAATTTTGGCACACTCAGTATTGGGGATCAAATCATAACCTCATGTTTGAGAGTTCAACATTTTATCCATTGTGCCAACTCCCAGGCTTTTTCTTTTCCAATGTAGTGCCAGGAAATTAACTCAGAGCCTCACAAAGGTCAATCTAACACTAAGCAGCCTTTCCAGATGCTGAGAGGCAGAGAGAAAAGAGGCACCACAGCACAGTACCATTATCCACAGAACTCTTCTAGTGCTGTCTGTGGTGTTCACACGGTGCCAGGGCTCAAATCCAGTGTACTGAGCATGCAGAGGTACTGGGTGAGCTACAGCCTTGGCCCCCAAACCTCTGTTCTAATTAAAATGAAAAGCTTCTTCTTCCTTACATACCATGTATAATTTCTAGATCTTTCCTTAGTATACTTTTCATATCCAGACACCATCTAATTCACTCTTCCCTCCTCTCATTCTTCTTTCCTATCCAAATTGAGTTTGCCTTCTTAACACCCTGCTCTCACCTCACATTCACAGTGAAATTATCCTGAACTCATTTATCTTTTTTTTAATCAGGATTTTATAATTCTCTGTAATTCCTTTACCTTCAATAAGGTCATAAATTTTTGGAGTCTCAGAGTCATATCCTCTATTTCTCTACCTACCAGGGTCCTAAGTATATGATCAATAATTAACAAATACTTGCTGACCGGAAAAGAAGTCTCAAATTAGCCACGCATGTTCTCAACCTTTACTCATCCGTGCTGATGGTAGAGACAATGCATACAGAGACAACCTGCTGAATGCACCCAACTTTTAGAAAGTCCAGAAATGGCTAGCAGCATTTGTATTAAGGACTGTATAGCTGTTTCCAATCTTCCAGGAAGTCAAATGGTAGAATTGTACAATTCCTCCTTTGTCAGAGACCAGAGTTTGTTCAGCTTATCAAGACATACTGGCAAACAACTGTATAACTTTTCTTCATCCGTGACACAAAGATAAAAATAAACAGAGGTTGTCATATTCTAAACATTTACTAGTTCACACCTTCTCCTAGTAGGGAGATCACTGTTAGGGCACAAAAGATCATCTATTCTAATTATTATTCATCAAATATCTTGTTTGTATCAACAAAGTGCTTTTGTAAATAGAATATAGTGACAATATCAATTAAGAATTTGAAAGAGATTTGCCAAAGTAAATTCCTGTGATGACCTACTCTTAGGATAATCCAGAACTGATAAAAAGCCAAATTCTTCCCATAGTCCTCAGAGATTTGCCTCAGCCTACGGCTATTTTCCCTCAGAGTTTCTAAACTCTTCAAACTCTCTCTGGTTAGCTTCTACTTCTTATCCAACTGTTCAAAGTTTTCTTATATCAACATGCCACATAACTGAAAAGTTAAGCTTCTCAGCCTGAATTTTTGTTTATACCAGGTAGGGACTAGTTTTTTCCCTGAGGGGCTTCAAAATGCCAAAGTTGGTCTCAGGAGACTCTTCAAATGGCAACAGCTTTGATACTAGGACATTTCCCAAGTCTTCCTCTTTTTGGCAGATCCCGCTGAAACCCCCCACCTCAGAAGGGGAAATCTCAGTAAAAACACTGCCAGCCTCAAGTTCCCTTAGGCAAATTTCCAGTCCCAGTGCAAGGCCATGAGGTTAAACATTTCTCAATGACGCAGGCTCCCTTCAGGGGAAGAACAAGAAAAGTTAAAAAAAAAAAAAAAATTCAAAACTTATTCTTCCCACTGCAGTAAATTAAGAGGCAGCAGACAAATACAGAAGAAATAAAGTATGAGTAAAGTTAAACTCTACACTGCTGGTTCTGCAAGGCCTCAACAGGAACCAGGATAAGAGCTGTGGGGTAGGATAAAAGACAACTGTCGAACCAACTGTTCAGTCAAATTTATAAGCAAGTCTCTAGTTTCTCTAGATGATGTCTTCAATGCTAACTATGTATGTTTTTAGACAATATATAATGTAAACTGTTAATTTCTAACAGAGTAAACCAAAGTGACTAAACTGGTGAGTGTGGGGTAAGGAAACAGTTACATGAAAGCAAATCATTTAAGATTATGGTATACAAAAATAAGTCAAAAGAGAAATACCATATGATTTCATTCATATGTGTAATAAAGAAGCCAACCAACCAAAACAAAACAAGTTCCTAGACTCTGACAACTAAGTGGTAGTTGTCAGAGGGGAATTGAATGGGTAAAGGTGGAACAGGTAGAGGGGCTGGGCAATGGTTAGTGGAGACTCAACAGAGCATTTGGCGGTGGGACTGGTACAGCATATACATCACTGGGATATGAGTAGCATGGCACACCAGTGGATCCTCAGCTTCAATTATAGTAGGTCAAGAAAAATCATGGAAAGTACATTTCATCAACTTGTTGGGGAAAGAAGGTTGATCACAGAGATGGTAACTTCACCTGAAAGGCTGGCAGGGCTCTTGGATCTCTAGCCACCTGCAGATATGTAAAATTATTAAATAAAATCAGAAATGTTTTTCCAGAACTAACTTAAGGTCACAGAACTTTATAGAATTGGAAAGGGCATCATGTTCACATGAAATGTCAGTGATAAAAATATTGACAAATTTGCCTAGTGTTTCAATTCTCAAAGTACTTGCATTCCTTTAGTTCTCACACAAAAATGACTATGTACCTGTTGTATGCCAGGAACTAGGGATACAGGAACAAGACATCACTTCAGCATTCAAGGTGCTTACTTCTTATGATGAACCAGAGAGGGAAAATGATGTCATAAAACAACCTGGTGGTTTCTTCTAAGTGAAGGGAAGGCATAAGAGAAAGCACACCTAAGTCTAGAATCAAAGCATGGATTTCAGCGGATGTGGCCCTTGAGCCAGGCCTTCAAAGATCAGTAGAAATTAGTAGGCTGGTAGGCAGAGAGAGGAATGATCAGGGCAGAGGGAAGATCACATATAAAGGAACAGAAAAATGAAAAGGGCACAGAATGTTCTGAAAAGTGAAGAACAGTTCAGCCCTGCTGGAAAGTGGGAAGCTGGCAGTGATAGAAGATGGCCGAATAGTTTGTCGCCCGGAGACCAAACAGACAGGTATAATAGTTTATGTCAACGCTTTATTAGAGGTCGAGGTCTGTGCAGGACAATAAGATGATTCAATTTGATTGTTAGAAAAAGTATCTCACAGGAGTCAGGTGGTAACGCAACAGGTTAAGCACACATGGGGCAAAGCGCACTGACCAGCATAAGGATCCCGGGTCGAGCCCCCCGGTTCCCCACCTGCAGGGGAGTCATTTCACAGGCAGTGAAGCAGGTCTGCAGGTGTCTGTATTTCTCTCCCTGTCTCTGTCTTCCCCTCCTCTCTCCATTTCTCTCTGTCCTATCCAACAACAACGACATCAATAACAACAACAATAATAACTACAACAAGAAAAAACAACAAGGGCAACAAAAGGGAAAATAAATAAATAAAAGAAAAAAGTATCTCAGCAACTGAAATCACTAGGAGAAATCAGGGTCTGATCTAAAGTAGAGAGTCAAAATATGGGAGGTTGAATCTGTAGCGTTTGGAGAGCAATTTGATGTGGGGAATACAGGAAAGGAGAAACAGAATAAGCTTCTAATTGTCTAAGTATATGACATAGAGAATGGTCTGAGTTAGGGGAATGAAGATATCAGTTTAAATACACTAGCAGACTAAAGTATAATGTTTGCCATCTAGAAGTCAAGTGTGAAGAAAGAAATTAAACAAATGTAGAGATCAGGAAATAAATTGGGAGGAGAGCTACAGATCCTGAATAAGCAGTAACTGAAGTCACAGGGTAGGATAAAATTGCTAGGGAGGCTGTTTAGGCTCTGAAAAAACAAGGTCAAGGACTAACTTTGAGAAGTAATGATATTTAAAAGAAGAGAAGATTACAAGAGAATTAATAGTGGGCAGAGGTAGATGGCAAGCTGGGGTAGATCTGAATACCTTTTCTACTTATGGAAATTCCAAGATAGGTGAAAGGGAAATCTTTTTTCTACTGAAACTGAAGAAAAAATAGTCTCAGTACCCTGCTGCCTAATTCACATATAGAACTCAAATCTGTTGCATCAGATTCTCCCATTTAAGGCTTTGAAAATTAGATAAACAACAGAAAGGTGGAGAATTTGAACAGAAATTATATATGGCACTGTAGCAAGTGTCTACTGGTTGCACTGTTGACAGCTGCAAGCATTCGTTAGAAGTCAGGCCAGCAGAAGTGACAGAGATCTCATAAGCAGTGCCAGTGGCACAGTCCTCAGCAGTCTTCACTATCTTGCCTTCCACATGCTCTGATTGTCTTCTGACCTTTGTTACCCAGTTTTCTTTCTTATTAAGGCTAGGTACTTTCCAATTCTCTTCCAAAACAATTAGTTTGTGAATGCTGGGGAACATAGGGTGAGGAGGGAGCAAACAATAGGGTCAAATTGTAAAGAAAGATCAGTTCCAGGCAAGAGGTATAAAATAGGCCCACAGCATACGCTGGGGGCTAGTGGGTGAGTGGTGAGCACAATGACACTGTTCATATATGTTATCTCTGTCTGTCCTTGCAACACTGCCTGAGGACAATGAAGCAAGTAAATGTATTTTAAGGGTGAGAAAGTTGAAGCTAAAAGAGATAAGGATTGCTTAGTCATTGTGTGTGTGTGTGTGTGTGTGTGTGTGTGTGTGTGTGTGTGTGTGTGTGTGTGTGTGTGTGTGTGTGTGGTTAACTATCCAAGGTTTCCCTCAAGAAAGTTACTTCATAGATGTCTCAATAATGGAAGTATTAAAATGTCATTATTAATATGTGTGGTCGTCATCCAGGCTAATTTTTTTCAGACAGAAAGAGACACAGACAAGGAAAAAAAAAACAAAACACATCACCAAAGTTCCTTCAAATCCAGTGGATGTTGGACTGAAGCTGTCATACATATCATCAGTGCACCATCCTCTTTGTCAGCTCAGTCTGTATTAATTCTTATACCTAAAATCTACATAAAATGACCACATATAGTTCCAAATCTGTATTTTCCAGTTTCAATATTGTTAATATAAGTGCTTCTAAAAGGGTATTAACAAAAGTAGCACACAACCACCTGGACACATAACTTCATGGAACATGAAGTTCCTTGCTTATATCCTTCTGTGGCTCACTCCTGATCTTAAAATACTGTATCAGCAGTTACAAGGGTTCAAGTGGAAGAAGGGATTTTCTATCTCTGACTATGAGAACCACTGTGGGAATGAAAGGTTGAGAGCTTCCAAATGAATATGATTATTTCTCAACTTCATTCCTTTGGGATATGTCACAGCCAGGAAGGGAGAAGTTGGAAAAAGCAGCTTTCACAAGCTGCCAAATCCATGTTCTAGTCCCAGGGGTAATGAGCCAATGAGGTTTTGTGGAGCTGATGTAATGTTTGCAGAGTCTAATATGTTATGATTGAGCAGGGAGCTTCTTGGTATTTAGCTAGGGGGTTAAAAAGTATGACAGTCCTGAAAAGCCAAGAAACTCATACTAACATACCATCACTTAGCATTCTGAGTGCTACAAGTAATTTGTAACCTTTAACTGAATTATCTTTATCATGAACGGTTTATAAGAGCATCTGTTAAACTATACATTGCTGAATTTTATTGTATGTCTCTTCTGCTAAGAAAAGAAATTTCTGAACACCTCCAAATAATACATATAGTTCAGAAAGCTAAAGTAATGAAAGAAGTTAGAAGAAAGGGAAGTTTCCCAGGGGTGGGTGGTGGCACACCCAGTTAAGCGCACATACTACTATGAGCAAGAACTGCACAAGGACCCAGGTTCTAGTCTCTGCTTCCCACTTGCAGAGGGGACATTTCACAGGCAGTGAAGCAGGTCTGTAGGTGTCTTTCTCCTTCTCTATTTCTTCCCTGTCTTCCCCCTCCTGTCTCAATTTCTCTCTGTCCTATCAAATAAAATAGGAAAAAAGAAAAAGAAAAAATGGCCACCAGGAGCAGTAGATTTGTAGTGCCAGCACTGAGCCTAACCTAGCAATAATCCTGGAGGCAAAGAAAAAGAAAGTCTTCCAAAGAGTAATGTCTGTTTGTGCAACACTACCTTAATTCCACTTCCACTACCAACATAACAAATTTAAAGCTGTCTGAAATCCTTATGAAAAAAATTTTTGAGACTGTGCACACTAAGTCAAGAGCTATCACAAGTGTATATATCTCACAAAATTTGTCAATTTCACCTTAAAAGTACTCAAGAGATAATAGAGGCAAGAAATCGGTGGACAGGGAGCATTAATTTTTTAAATTTTTTAAAACTTTATTTTATTTATAACTGGATAGAGACAAAGAGAAATTGAGAGGGGAGAGGGAGATAGAGAGTGAGAGAAACAGAGAGATAGACACAAGCAGCTCAACTTCACCACTTGTGAAGCTTTCCTCCTACAAGAAAGGACCAGGGCTTGAACCCAGGTCCTTGCACACTGTAGTGTGTGTGCTTAACCAGGTGTGCCACAGCATGGCCCTCATAAACATTTTACAATAACATGTTCAAAGTGAATAAAAGAGAGAAGGGGGGCTGGGTGGTGGTGCAACTGGTTGAATGCACGAATTACCATACATAAGGACTAACACAGCAATGAAGCAGTATTGTAGGTAGCTTTCTCTCCACATTCTCTTCCACTCTCAATTTCTCTACAACAATTTTTTAAAATTTTCTTTGTCTATTTTTTAAAATACATTTATTTATTCCCTTTTTGCTACCCTTGTTGTTTTATTGTTGTAGTTATTATTGTTGTCTGTCTTTGTTGTTGGATAGGACAGAGAGAAATGGAGAGGGGAGGAGAAGACAGAGAGGGGGAGAGAAAGACAGACACCTACAGACCTGCTTCACCACTTGTGAAGCGACTCCCCTGCAGATGGGGAGCCGGGGGCTCGAACTGGGATCCTTATGCCAGCCCTTGCACTTTGCGCCACGTGTGTTTAACCCACTGCACTACTGCCCGACTCCCTACTAAAATTTTTTTTAAGTTAAAATTTTTTTGTATCTTTATCTATTGGATAGAGACAGCCAGAAATCAAGATGGAAGGGGGTGATAGAGAGGGAGAAATACAGAGACACCTGCAGTCCTGCTTCACCACTCATGAAGCTTTCCCCCTGCAGGTAGGGACTGGGGGCTCCAACCCGGGTCCTTGAGCACTGTAATATGAGCACTCAACCAGGTGTGCCACCACCCGGCCTAAAATTTAAATTTTTTAATTAAAAAAATGAAACCAAAACCAAACCAAAACAACAACAAAACAAACCAACAAAACCTGTAGGGCTATGGGCCATAAAGAGTATTCTAAGACTGTCTTTCTTGTTCCCAATTTCTGCAATATGTCACTCATTCATTAACACATTATTCAGTACCTATTAGATTAGAACACAGGATTTGTATGCCTGACCTGAGTTCGAAAGTTCAAGCTCTGGCACCACCATAAGTCAGAATTTAGAAGTGTTCTGGTCTCTGCATGCCTGTCTTTCATATAAAATAAATAAATAAACATGTATTTTTTAAAAAATACACTTTCCCTTGAAATTTTTTAAGACTTTTTTTTTTTTAAGTAGACACTATTTCATTATGAACTTGATACTGGACTCACTGCAGACTATTGTGTACTTTTGCTTTCAGGTATATATTTTGCCCTAATTTATGGATACACATGAACATATGAAGCGACTCCCCTGCAGGTGGGGAGCCGGGGGCTTGAACCAGGATCCTTACACCAGTCCTTGCACTTTGCGCCACCTGCGCTTAACCTGCTACGCTACTGCCCAACTCCCTGGACTAAGCTTTTAAGTGTCACATATCGAAGACTCAGCCTATGCATTAAAAAGACTCAGTCTGTGCTTTAAAAAGTTTGAGACATTCAGTTTTCCCCCCTCATATTACTTAGTGATTTATATGACTACAAATTAATAGGAATGTACATAAACACCATTCCCACCATCAAAAAACTTTGTCCCACCCTAACCCCCATGAAGCTGAACATCCACCCTCACCCTCAACCCAGGGTTTTCACTTTGGTGCCCTACTACAAATTTAGTCAGATACTGCTTTGAGTTTCCCTTTCTTTTATTCTTATTAAAACACTTTAGCTGGGATTAAACATAAGTTCAGTAACATAGTTACTAAAAAGCCAAACCACAAGGGGTTCTTGAGACTAAAACTAATGGAAGACTATTTGCAAAAACTCATAGACTGACCCAACAAACATTAAACTCACTGTTAAGAAGTTCCTGAAAGCTTTGTACTACAAAATACATAACAGAGAGAAAGAGGCAATGGATTTTTTTTTCCTCACCAAAGCCAGCAACACCTTCAGCAAGGAAAATATTTTTCTTTTCTTTCTTTTTTATCTTTATTTATTGAATAGAGATAGCCAGAAATTGAAAAAGAAAGGGGGAGATAGAGAGGGAGAGAGACAGAGAGACACCTGCAACTTTGCTTCATCACTTGCAAAGGTTTTCCACTGCAAGTGGAGACCGGGGGCTCAAACCTGGGTCCTTGCGCATTGTAAAATGTGCGTTCAATGAGGTGAGCCTCCACCTGGGCCCCGGAAAATATTCCTATAAGGACACACAGATATAAATTTTACTTTTGAGGGGGCCAGGTGGTGGTGCACCCGGTTAAGGACTCACATCACAGTGCGCAAGGATCAGGGCTGAGGAGGTTCGCTTCTTAACAAAGTCCCAAAATATAGATATAGACCAGGTCCCATGAGATACAGCCTATGTTCACATGTATCCATAAATTAGGAAAATATATACCTGAAAATATATACCAAAATATATACCTGAAAGCAAAAGTACACAATAGTCTGCAGTGAGTCAGTATAAAGTTCATAATGAAATAGTTTCTACTTAGACTTAAGATACTCTCCTCACCTACTTCCTACTACAGTTCTCTCACTCACTCCAAAGCTAACCTTATCAAAACAAGGACTGCAAAAGCTGAATACAGGCAAGAGACTGGCATACTTGAACAATTACTCTTTAGTCATTATCAGGCCACCCTATCAGCTGGGGCCCTATTCAGGGAGTCCTCATATTCCCAACCAGACATGATGGGTCTAGACTTCAAATAAATCCCTCTCTCCATTATTACTGGCCATCTTTATCAGGAACAACAAAATAGACCCCTTTGTGGGTCCCCCCTTAGGACCTTACCCTCAACTTGGATCAACAACGGTAGAGAAAGTGTCCTGGAGTTCCACTTCCCCGGAGCCCTGCCCCACTAGGGAAAGAGAGAGACAGGCTGGTAGAGAGATTAACCTGTCGACGTTCATGTTCATCGGAGAAGCAATTACAGAAGCCAGACCTTCTACCTTTTGCATCCCACAATGACTTTGGGTCCATACTCCCAGAGGGTTAAAGAATAGGAAAACTATCAGGGGAGGGGATGGGTCATGGAGATCTGGTGGTGGGAATTGTGTGGTGTGGAGTTGTACCCCTCTTATCCTATGGTTTTGTCAATGTTTCCCTTTTATAAATTTAAAAAAAAGAAAAGAAAAAAATTAAAAACAATAAATGTTAAAAATAAAGAATTTTCACTATTTGACCCTACCATAGGGTCAAAGAATAAAAATACTGAAGAATGTGCTCTTAAGTAATCTAAACCAACACTGCTATTTTATACCTAAACAAATTCAGATTATTTGTATCTATCAAAAACAAAAACAAAGCTATCTCAGGGGCCTAGAACTAGTTCACCCTGCAGAGTACGTGCCTTACACATATGCAAGGTCCCAGGTTTGAGTCTTGGTACAACATGGGAGCACTATGAATGACAGAGTAGTGTGATATTCTCCTCTCTTCCCTTCTCTAATTAAAACATGAAAAAGGTATGTCCAGGAGGCTGCTCAGCAATACCACACCTGAGCAAAGTCCTAAATTTCCTGAAATTGCATTAAAAAATAAGTAACTTGGTGTATTTATTTATTTATTCCCTTTTGTCACCCTTTTTTTTTATTGTTGTAGTTACTGATGTCATTATTGTTGGATAGGACAGAGAGAAATGGAGAGAGGAGAGGAAGACAGAGGGGGGGAGAGAAAGACAGACACCTGCAGACCTACTTCACCGCCTGTGAGACGACTCCTCTGCAGGTGGGGAACTGGGGGCTTGAACCAGGATCCTTATGCTGGTCTGCACTTTGCACCAAGTGCACTTAACCTGCTACACTACCGCCCGACTCCCTACTTGGTGTGTTTTAAGTTTATAAAAACTTCTCAAAGTTTCAGCAAATTGAGAGTAAGTTAGTGTGTATAGGAAAGACCTAGAGCCCTGCCAAGAACATGGTCTTATAATACAAACAGTGCATGATAAACTTCAATAAATCTCATGAAACAGAAACAAAGGCAAAATTATACAAACTAGGCTGGTCAGTGAGAACAGTTTAATAGGATGGAGTGCCTCTTTATCTTGTTTTGTTTGTAAGTGGAGTGCTTCACAAAAGTTCTTAATCAACAATTCCGGCCCTAAACTAATACACCATACTTGCATTCATCTTCTCCTTTCAATTGTACCTACAAATTAGACACACATGTATACATACATGTGCTCATTCTTACTACTTCTCATAGGCTGCAGCTGAATCAAAAGAAGTACAAGCTTATGAAAGAAAACCAGAAAGATATGAAAAAACGCAGAGGAAAAGATCCCCTATGAAATCCCAATACCTACAAAGAACTACTGTTAATATTCTCATAAAAATTTTGATTCATTTTTTGGATAAAGACACAGAAATTGAGAGGAAAAGGGGAGACAGCGAAAGAGAGATACATAACCTGCAACACTGCTTTGCTGTTTGTGAAGCTTTCCCCCTGCAGGTGGGGCTTGAACCTGGGTCCTTGTGCATTGTAGGATGTACACTCTAATAGATGCACCACCACCTAGCCCCACGATTAATATTCTTGTGTATGCCATTTATTTTAGGGTTACACAGTAAATTGTAGACATGTTCTCACATCTTAAATAACTTTATGACTGCATTAATATTCAATCATGTAAGTGTACCGTAAGGTAATCAACCTCCTGGTTATTTGTTTGTTTTGTTTTTATTACAACAAGTAACACTGTTAATGCATGTACATACATGCATGCATTCACACACACCACTTTTAACTTCCTTAGAACAAATTTACAAAAGTATTTCAAGATCAACAAATCAATATATTAGAAAATATATGTGGGTTGCCAAATATCAAGATAACTGTAGTAAGTTATCAGAATACCCAGGATAAATAAATTTTATTATGAGCATATAAAGAGATCTCCATCTCACACTTATTGATATCGTCTCAGGAATGCCTGGAGGTCCCCAAATGATATTTTGAAAACCTCTGTTTCATACTAATCTGCCTCTCCAGTTAGCACAGCTATACAGAACAACTAAAAAGTCTGGTCTCAGGTACAAACCTGCCTAAAATATATTGCAATTTTTCTATAAACCATATATTCCAGAATGATTAAGTGTATCATGTACCAGGCATCCTTAATCTTACTGGAAACTCAGCAGGAAACAAACAAAATTTTCCCTACTTTGTAGCATATATACTCTCATAGGAAGAGATAGCAGGAGCATAAACAAACAAACCACATGTCTATCAGATGTGGAGTGGTATGGAAAAAATAAAACAGGGGTCAGGTGGTGGCACACCTGGTTGAGCACACATATTACAGTGTGCAAGTTCCCAGGTTCAAAACCACAGTCCCCACCTGTAGGGGGGGAGGAAAGCTTCACAAGTGGTGAGACATTGTTGCAGGTGTCTTTCTCCCATTTCAATTTCTCTCTGTGTCCAAAATAAATGATTTCTTTTCTTTTCTTAAATGAAAGCATTATTCACCTTCGGCTTATCAGGCGATTGAACCTGGGACCTCTGGTGCTTTGGGTATGAAAGTCGTTTGCATAAGCATTATGCTATGCCCCTCACCCAATAAATAAAAAGCATATTTAAATAAAGATAAAAGAAAAACAGGATTTAAGAAAATAAGAGTGGAGGGGGCTAAGACAGATCATGAGTGGAACATATGTTTTACATACAAAAGGACTTGGGGTTGAGCCTCTCCTCACTACATGAAAGGACAGAGGAAACTGTAAGTGATAGAGTGGTGCTATGGTTTCTCTCTTTTTTTCCCTCTTTCTCTATCCAAAATGAAAAGTCTTCCAGAAGCAATAAAATTGTGCATGCTCACAGACCCAGCAATAACCATGCTGGCAAAATAAGTAATAATAATAACAGAGTAGGGGGTCAGGGAAGAATAATTTGGAGAATGGCATTTGAACAAAAATCTGAAGGGGGGTAAGAGAACGAGTTATATGACTACCCAGGGAAGAGAATTCTAAATAGAAGGAACAGGAACAGTTGGGCTGGGATAGATTAAGAAAAAGAATAGTAAGAGATACAGTCAAAGGGTTACAGCACTGAGGATAAGTATCCCCTGTAAGACCTTGTAGGTACCACCATTGAGTCTTGGGCTTTTTCAATGAATGAGAACCACTGCTGGGTTCTGAATAAAAACGGCTATAACCTGGGGGGGGGGGGGGGGGGGAGAAACAGGATGTCCCCACACAGTGTGTATCTCACTACTCCCAGATGAACTTTATTTCAGATAGAAACAAATATACAGAGAGAGGCCACTGGAGCTTCCCGCTAGTGCTAGTGTTACTGTTACTCCCCTATGGAGCTGGGGTCTAAGCCTAGAATGCAATGCATGGCAAGGCACAAGTCCAATTAATCAAGTTATTTTACAAACCTTGATTCATTTTAAATGAATATCTGAAATAATGTTTAAACTAAAAAAAAGAAAAGGGGGAGTCGAGTAGTAGTGCAGTAGGTTAAGCGCACATGGTGCAAAGCACAAGGACGGGCGTAAGGATCCGGTTCGAGCCCCCCAGTTCGAGCCCCCTGGCTCCCCACCTGCAGGGGAATCACTTCACAAGTGGTAAAGCAGGTTTGCAGGTGTCTATCTTTCTCTCCCCCTCTCTATCTTCCCCTCCTCTCTCCATTTCTCTCTGTCCTATCCAACAATGATGACAACAATAATAACTAAAACAATAAAACAACAAGGACAACAAAAGGGAATAAATAAATAAATAATTTTTAAAAATGGAGATAAGTAACTGTTTGGTCTATTATTGAGTGTTGTAAAGACTGCCTGGTCCTCAGTTTCCTCTGTAAAATTTAAAGATACAATCAATGACTTACTATAAAGACTAAATAGTAAGTATAAACAGTTAAAAATTATGACATATGATAAAAGTTTTACAGATGAACTCCTTTTTTACTATGTAACTGTTATGTGTTTCTCCCTCCCTCCTTTTTTTTTTCTCCCTCCTTTTTTTATTGCCACTTAGATTATGGCTGGGTTTCAGTGCTATATAACAAATCTCTACCATGGGCAGACTTTTTATTATTTTTTTAAACTATTTTCTTTATTTTTGAGAGAGATGCAGGGTGAGAAAGACACAGAGAGAAACACCAGAGTACTGTACAGCTCTGGCTTATGGTGGTTCGGGGATTGAACCTGGGACATTGGAGCCTCAGGCATGAGAGTCTCTTTACATAACCATTATGCTATCTAGCACTGTCTCACTGTCTTTTTTTTTTTTTTAAAGGACAGAGAGAGAAACTGTAAGGGGAGGGAGGGGAAAGGGAGATAAGGAGAGAGGCAGGGATACCTGCAGTACTTGCTTCATCATTTGTGAAGCTTCCCCATAGCAAATGGGAAGCAAAGGCTTGAACCTAGGTCCTTATGCATGGCAACGTGTGCACTTAGCTGCCTAGTGCCTGCTCAGCCCCCAGATTTCTTTACTATATCCTCTGTTTTCACCTAAATTCCACCATCACCCAATTTTTGTGACTCTGCTATGAGATTAAAGATTCTCCAGACCCCTGACATCATAAGCTCAGCCTGATACTGCTCTTAGGTTTGTTGAAAGCAGAGAAAATTGTGTTTTGTTGCTGATGGCAGAGCATGAATTTTTCTGTATTTTCTCATTATAAAGAAAATTCTTTTTAAGAATAATGCGTGTGGTAATCATAAGAGTGATTCCCACCCACCCACCCAAAGACTACATTAGCCTCATCTCTATTTAGTTTGGCACAGTTTGATAAAGCTGAAAGTGTGGTTGATGGTCTTGACAGCTTGTCTCATCCAAAAGGAAACAAAAGGGAGGAAAAATGATAGAGGCAGACAGATGAGTTCAAATGCCTTTGATCTGGGTCCTAACTCTAAAGGGAACCCAGATAAATCAATGAGTCAGAGAAAGCACAGTAAGATGTAATCCAGAATACTGATGACAACAGCTGTCTGTCTGCCTACTTGTCTTCTGAGATCATCATCAAGTTCTGAGATCATCACCCAGAAAAGGTAGGGCAACATGGAGGTCCACCAGAGAACCATGGGGCTGGCCTGGCCTGCAGCATCGGATTGCATCTCAAGGCAGAAGGTGAACCAGGCACTGGTTTTCACCTCCTCTTCTTAAAACATGAATTAACATAAGTAGTGACAGAAACTTGCAAAGGAAAAACCAAGGTCTCCAGGGAAATGTTTAAGCAATGTAAAGTTCCAATGGCTTCTTTGTGTGCTGGTTATAGCAAAAAGAACACTGCCACGGGAGTAAGGAAATGAATCTTCCTTCCATCTTTGCCACTGATTAATCATGTGACTAAGACATAAATTAATTTATCTTACATAAAAGAGAAGACAAGAAAATACCTAAGGTTTCCTTCAGACTTGAACATTCCTTAACTATCAACAAATGTATTTTTTAAAGCCTTCTTTAATATGTAGGTACTAAGAGACCCATAGTGTAGCTCTACTGCTGGCAGTTCTGGAGTTTTTCACTAGTTGTACAGAAGCTTAAGTGATAGTGAACCCAAAGAATGGGTCTTTCTTAGCCACTGCACCACCTCCCAGACCACGCTAAGAATGTGTCTTTCTTAAGGATTTTTTTTTTCTTAAAAATTAAATGTATTGGGAGTCGGGCTGTAGCGCAGCGGGTTAAGCGCAGGTGGTACAAAGCACAAGGACCGGCATAAGGATCCCGGTTCGAACCCCGGCTCCCCACCTGCAGGGGAGTCGCTTCATAGGCGGTGAAGCAGGTCTGCAGGTGTCTATCTTTCTCTCCTCCTCTCTGTCTTCCCCTCCTCTCTCCATTTCTCTCTGTCCTATCCAACAACGACAACAACAATAATAATAACTACAACAATAAAACAACAAGGGCAACAAAAGGGAATAAATAAAATAAATAAATAAAAGAAAAAAAATTAAATGTATTACCAAAAAGGGCAAAAGTTATCTGCTACCATCATCCATGAACTTTATTTTTATTAATAACTACTCCCCTCCCTTTAGTACATGCTATTATAAGAGACATAGTGCAAGAGACAAACTATACAATCACAGAACTAGAAGTTAAAGAGAGTGCTCACTGGGTAGGGCGATGGGCCTGGCACCACATGGGAAGTGTTACTGTACTCGAGGAAGCTCTGGCGCAGTGGTGTCTGTGGTGGTGTCCCTCTGTCTCTGTCTCTCTTTCCCTTCCTTCCTCCCTCCCTGCCTCCCTTCCTTTCTGAAAAAGCATCCTAGAGTGGTAAAATTATACATGCGTCTTGACTGTGTACATACATACACACACACACACACACACACACACACACACACACACACACACACAATTAATAGGTAGTCTATGGTACAAAGCATAAATTTCAAAAGTTACACGCAGTTAAAATAAAGCCATTTTTCTAAGGAATAAGTAAGAGAACACTTAGAAGACATTAGTGCACATTATGCTCAATAATGTAGTATATTATTAGGACAAGTAGTATATGTTCAAGGTTTAAGTACTCTACATATTGCTGTAATACATTTTAAAAACTATGTTCTTTTGCATTCATGAGGCATTTCAAAATCATAGTTTTTTAAATAACTCAAAAAACTTTTTTAAGGAATAAAATGTATATTCTATCATATCCCCAAGATGCTTCGTTGTCCCTTCCTTGAGGTGGGGACAAGTCTCTTGACAGTCCTTCCACAAGGCAATGTGCAGGTGGAAGGATATGGGTGGAGTGTATGTGATCGGGTGTAGGTGGGCTCAGCTGCCATGTGTAGCACAAGAAAGAGAAAAAACAAACTGACTCTCTGGCTGTGTGTCATCGAGATCAAGAGTAAGTCATATGACCAAAGCATATTTCAGAAACGGTTTCAGTCCTTTTATCTCCCTACTCTCTTTCCCGCTGATGCAGAGTTATTAACTACTAAGAAACCTGCAATGGCTAGAGGCAGGTAAGGCCGGTGTGGTCAAGAGCTGAGCCTCAGCATTTCTCCATTCAAAAACACACCTGAATCAATGTTGTGCCCTAATATTTCCTTAATCTTAGCTTCAAAGATTCCAAAAATGTCTAGCTCAGATTATTATCACTGGTCTTCTAGTCACAATAATTTCAGTAAGTTTCCACAGTGGTGATAGGTGCTTTAGTCCTCTAACCTTGGCTTAATCAGAACATTCAGATTTAGTAATGAACATCAAAGGAAGACAGACAGGACACACTATGCAACCTGAGACATGGAAGAGTTTCAACTTTGAAAGTTATACTTCAGACACCTGCTTTGAGCAAGGGTTGGCTCGGACACAAGGTGGTGGTGAAAGAATTCACTTCTTTTTCCAAAATCAGGGAATAAAGCCAGCATCTAGAACATGTGCAGTACCATGTTTAGCAGCTACTCCCAGGTTGACTTTTTTTTTATTGCCACCAGGGTTATTGCTAGGGCTTTGTGCCAGCACTATGAATTCACTGCTCTTGGCGGCCATTTTTCCCCCCTACTTTATTTGACAGGACAGAGAAATTGAATAGGCGGGGAGAGGCAGAAGGGGAGAAAAATAGACACCTGCAGACCTGCTTCACCATTTGTGAAGCATCCCCACTGTATGTGCCAATGTCAGTGGTATTGTGAGTGGTCCGTTGGGTACCCCACCACACAGCACCAGCCCCTTTTTTTTAAATATGAAAGAGAAGGGAGACACAGGAGAGGGGGACACACAGCACAGCACTGCTCGACCATTCAGTGGAGCTCCCTCACCCCACTACTCTAATCCTGTTTACAGTGCTCCTGTGTAGTGCTGGGGTTCTGTGATAAGCATGCTAAGGCTCTACCAGGTAAGTAAGTTGTCAGCCTACATTCATGTCTTCAAAAAAAAAAAAAATTGGGAGTTGGGCGGTAGCACAGCAGGATAAGCACGCGTGACACAAAGCACAAGGACTGATGTAAGGATTCCAGTTTGAGCCCCCGGCTCCCCACCTGCAGGGGAGTCGCTTCACAGGCAGTGAAGCAGGTCTGCAGGTGTCTGTCTTTCTCTCCCTCTCTCTGTCTTCCCTTCCCCTCTCCATTTCTCTGTCCTATCCAACAACAATGACATCAATAACAACAACAATAACTATGACAACAATAAAAAACAACAAGGGCAACAAAAAGGAATAAATAAATATTTTTAAAAAATTTACTTGGCCAGGAGAAATATCACAACAGTTTACACAACAGACTTTCATGCCCGAGGCATGAGAGGTCCCAGCTTAAGCCTCAACACTACCATCAGCCAAAGAGCTCTGGTTAAAAATAAAATAAATTAAAAATAATAATTTGAAACATTTTTCACTTGCTTATTGAATGAGTAGGAGGGCAAATAATAAACCAGAGCACTGCTTAATTTTGGCATAAAGTAGTATCAGAGACTGAACCTGGGGCCTCAAGCATACTAGTTAGTGTGCTAACAGGCTGAGCCATTTTCCCAAGACCTTGGACTCCCCTCCCTTCAAACATGGGTAACTTTTTCATTCAGATAGAGAGAAACAGAGGAAGAAATGCCACAGCACCAGAGCTTTCTTCCATGCCATAGCACCTCCAATGGGATACTGGGATTTGAACCTGGGCTGTAGACATGACATGCCACACATTTAACCTAGTGAACTATCTTCCCAGCCCCCAGATTCCTTTCAAAATACTTTAATAAAAAGACTAGGTCTATTTACTAGAGAAAATATACCAAGCCATACTTTTTTATTCATTTCAAAAAGTACTGAGTGTCTACCATGTGCCAATATCAAGAGTCAATAAATAGGTGAATGTGTTACCTTTGAGAAACTAATTGTGGAGGCAGGTAAAAAGGATAAAATGTACACTGACGGGAGTCTGGCTGTAGCGCAGCGGGTTAAGCGCAGGTGGCGCAAAATGCAAGGACCGGTGTTAAGGATCCCGGTTCAAGCCCCCAGCTCCCCACCTGCAGGGAAGTCACTTCACAAGCGGTGAAGCAGGTCTGCAGGTATCTATCTTTCTCTCCCCCTCTCGGTTTTCCCCTCCTCTCTCCATTTCTCTCTATCCTATCCAACAACAATGACATCAATGATGACTACAACAATAGAACAGCAAGGGCAACAAAATGGAATAAATAATAAAAAAATATTTTAAAAAATGTACACTGACATGGTTGTCTTGTGAGAACAGAGAAGAAGGAGAGCTAGTTAGAGAGGGGCTTCACAGAAAGGCAATATTTGAATTGTAATCTCAAAGAGTTAATAGGAAACCATCAACAGTGAGGAGGATAAAAATCTATATATTTAAGAATATTCCATGAAAATCTCCAAGCTCTAAATAAGCTTTTTTTTTTTAACATTTAAGAACCACAAGTCCTAGAGAAATCATTTTACCTTTACTTCTTTCTATACCTATACTTTATTTTTATTAACACTGGCAAACAGTAAAAAAATGAACACACATTACTCTACCATGCAAACTTTTCAATCTATATCCAACATGCTTGTCAATATCTCGCATACTTGTCTTAGATACTATTATCCTCTGAAAGTTTTATGAAGTAGCTGGTTCAACAGATGGGTGGCTAGCCTTGCCCAGCATATGTTATAGGAATAACAACTCTAAGGAAAGAAGAAAATATTAACACTCCCTTGTCTGGCTGGCAATACCCAGGCCCTTCTTAGGAGGAAGCATGAAAAAAAGTTACTGACCAGAGATAATCTCTAAGTAAAGAAGGGTGAGATAATTTAAATACTAAAGTCTGTCATCTAATATGTACTTGTAAAGAACTAGAGTGCAGAGGGGAAAATTCAAATTAGTTTGCTGAGAACAATTGCATCAAAGACAGATGGCAAACATTTGGATAACCATCCTATCTATTTTGAACACAAAACCCAAAAGATCTGTGGGAGGTAAAGGAGAAGCAACCTGGAACATAGCATATATGAACAGAAAAAACTCAACTGAAAAATGACTCATCCTGGTTTTATTTGTAAAACCAGAAAGAATAATATGGGGCAGTCTTTCTTTGTTGCCCCTTCCCCGTCCATAAAGCTTAACCTGATAGCATCTGATCCTACCTCAGATGGTTATCTATACCTTTCAACACAGTATCTAAGCACTCCCCAAGGAGAACAGTGAGGCCAATTCTGTTAGAGACAGTATCTGCCAGAACCAAGAAGTCTCATTCTACTCTGACTGAAGGCCAGTAGATGAGAAAAGGTCTCCAAATGCCACTTGTATTTTTTCAAGATATACTCTGGAACAGGAAAACACTACAGTCTACATTTTAGCAGAAGTCTAAAAATAGCAAAAGAACATTCCCTATTTTTAGATATCATATGTACAAGTTTTAAAAACACTAAAGTAAAAGAAGTCATTAAAAACAAACTGGAATTTTTAAGCATTTTTAAAAGACTCCCTGTATTGGGAAAACTTTCCAGAGTTTTCAAATTTTTGTTTTATTTTTACTGTCTCTTTGTTCAAACTTCCCCATCTCCAAAGTTTACCTTTCTAGTCATATGTGTTATTAAGAGCATTTTCATAGAACCAAAATATAATAAAGTAAGCTATACCATGGAAAAGAAAGAATGGCTTTAAAAATTAAAAAAACTAATTTTACAAAAAGACATTAACAACAGAGTATAGATCAGTAGCTAAAGACAGTAACATATAAAACAACAAAAAGAATCTAAGTACTCCTCCAAAACCAGTGCCCACAGATGACAGAAGCAAAAGACTTGATTAAAGAAGGCATATAAGGTTTTTTTTTACATAGATTTCCTCAAAAATAGTTTTAAGGTCAGTAAACATCTAATTCAAAGCTACTGAGTAACTAGAATATGCAATTAAAATTATTTTTACAATAAAAACACAAAATTGTATTATGATTTACTAACAGAGGCTTTTCTCCCATCTAGCCATCTATCTCATCTCCATCAAGTTCTAGTACACACATGTCTGATTTTTTTAAGAAGTCTAAAAGCAATAGTATTCAAAGAAAATATGGGAATTACCTGACTGTACAGCCATCATTAACATCTCGGGTTCCAGTAGAGTCATGACAGATTCTTTTCAGAAGCAACAATCCAGAAATATGGGAAAAAAAGAAAACTCAGAGTAACAGAAGAAAGATGTCTTCAGTCTCCAGAAATATGAAGAGAAAAAAAAAACAACCCTCAAAGTCACAGAAGAAAACTGTTGTCTTCAGAGATGCCTTCTGCTCAAATCAGACTGTGAGAACTTACTCCCCTTGTCAGTGCAGTTACCAATTTATCCGCCTTTTAGGCAAGACAAGATGGCATAGACTTGAATTACTACCGACAGGAAACCAAAAAGTGTTCAAGTTAAGACATACGATGTGTGGTTGGAACAGTGAGTAAGCTCCTCCCCTTGCATTTCAGCTGGGGGGTGGTGGTAGAGAGACATACGGAAATATTTTTTTTTTTAGAAAAAGAGATCAACTGCTTTTTCTTCTCCTTTTGAAAAGAGGAGATTTTGTTTAAAACCTTGTATGACAAATTTGCTACCAACACAGTTTAGAGCATCAGATTAAACATAATCCAAAGAGCTTCATCTTGAGAAAGACAACAGTCCTGTTACTAACTCACTAAAAGGAGGCAGGGATGGGGATTAGACACAGTAGACACACACACACACACACACACACACACACACACACACACACACACACACACACACACAGTTTTCTGAAAGAGTTACAATAGCAATTTCATCCATGATATTTATAGATAACAGGCTAACGAAGCTGAATATTTAACTAGCTGAACTATTTTTCCACCCCCACTCCAATTAAAATACCTGTTTCAAAAAGTCATCTGAATGCATTCCGGAGATGTAATCTGTTTCAGATCAGAGCCCCTTACTTGTGCCTATGTGAAGCATGTGATCTGTGAATAGACAACTTACTAGTATTATCTGACTTCTCCAAAATACTGTATGATCTTAATATATAAAACATATAACAGTTCCAACATAAGCGATTTTTTCCTTTCCTGAAAAGAAACCCATTCTCTTCTCCTACTAGCTCACAGCAAGTTCTTCTGAATAAGAACATGATAAGCATTTTACCTCCTGTTGCAAGAACATAAGTGGAGGTTCTTTCAATTGTAGCAATTTTATTTATTCAAAATTAAAAGTTCATTCATTCCCAGTAGTTTTTACTGATCTTCATTATGAGACTATCAGAATATTTTCAGCAGCTGGAAACTAGAACTCCATGTTTGGTATGTTTAGCTAGAATTCCTCAATCTGGTTAAGTAGAAGCCTGTATCTTGAAAGCTGACTGCTACAAACTCAACCCAGCAAATGCCTAAATGCTTACACAGTGAAACAAGTGCTAAATGAAAAATTAAGAGACCTTAAAGGAAAAAAAAAAAAACAGACTTAGAATGACTGAAGGAAATTATAAGAAAAGAGAAAATAATAAAGATTTGGGATGGGAGAGACCCTGTGAGAGGAAAAAAAGCTTCCTTTCTTCCTTACTCCAAGAACATTTCCCCCCCCAAAAAAACAAAGTCTATGCAGAACTGCAGAAATAACTCTACAGGCAACAGAGTGATAGTCAATGTGGGCTAAATGCTGCTCTGGTTAGACAGAAGCATTCTCATTGGTCCTTTCTGGTAACCAAGTTCTTGAACTGTCTAATAAAAAAGGGTAAATTTTATCTCTCAGACTACATCAGAGTATGGTCAGAGGTCAGAAACAAAAGAAAAAGCATCCCTAGAATGTTGAGTCACTCCTGTGTCCTGATGTGGGTTGTTCAATTTGCTGTGAGGGTTTCTCAAGTGAAAGAAGTTCTCACAGCTCTGTAATTACAGGAAAATAAATTAAAATTTTAGAATTCATACTGAGTAAATGGCAGGAAAGGCAGAGCTCTTCTCTTCCTATTGAAACTTCCCATTGCTCTGGAAGAGTGCTCAGAATACTGTAAGTACACATGACAGGTTCACAGAGCTACTAATAGTCATATGATGGTAGTAATAATAACACATCACATTTCAACTGTCTTTGGACACTGAGTAACAGTTCACCCAGTAGAGGGCATCCCTTGCTAGATGAAAGTCTTGGTTCCAACCCCTGCACTACATGGAGTATGAGAACAGTAATAACCTCTGGTGCTGTGGTGTTCTCCCTCTCTACATCCCTATGTTCTTTTATCTGAAATAAGAACAATGAAGGAAAAGAAAGAAAGAATTAAAAAAGAATGCTGGCAGAGAGAGCAGTGAAATTACACATGCATGAGGCTGAGAGAGAGAACTTTTTTCTGGCCATTAGGGCTGGGGTTTCATGCTTACAGAAAGATACTGTAGCAGGTGAACTTTAATTTTTTAACCCCCCCCCCCAGATGATGAAAAAAAGGGTGGAAGAAAGAAACAGGAGGAACATCAAGGTACTCCTCTACCACCTGTGGCAGGGCTGGAACCTGGGTCCTTAACATGCTAAATTGTGTGCTCTACCAGGTGAGCTATATACCCTGGTCCCTAAGAAAAGTAATTTCTGAAACTGAATTTTCACTAACAATTAATCTCAAAAGGGGGGGGGGAAGACTAAGCAATACAGCCTGCTTATTGCTAAGATTTTTGTATTCACCCTGAAGAGTTTCAGCAAAGCAACAGATTCACTGTGAATACTGGCTTTCACAGAAGTTTCACAATTCTAAAAGCTTGAACTCCTATGGCAGCTTCAGTTCCACTATTTTTATGTAAATTAGTAACATTTCATGGAAAGATGAACTTTAACAAAAACTTTGACATCTGCACAAATGACTACAATTTCCAAGTTAATGGCACTAAGAGAATGAAGGATAATAATCTTAATTTATAATAACAAAAAGGCCCTTTTGCTTTCAACTATAACTCTACCTAATCAGCACAGGTTTAATATAATCTATAGTCTATTATTAATTCACTCTAAAGAATATGATACTAAAGGATATTAATTTCATCTATTTACAAAACTTTCCCTCCTTCCCAAGAGACTCCTCAAAGGCATTTACAATATAGACAGCTTCTTGGCTTACATGACCTTCCTACCAGAGCTGTTACAATTTCTATCCTTAAAACTATTTCCTTGATTACACTAAAAATTCTATTTTTCTGACCTTTCCTTTCAAAATTTTACTAAGTGACTCCTCTTTCTTTACCCCTCTAGGGGGGCATCCCTTTCCTCTTTTTATACATTCTCCTTGTGCAATCTCTCCTTTCTAAAGGTTACCATTACTACCTAACTCTGACTTTACTTGTAAGTTACCAACTACACATCTCTGCCTGGCTATGTTAAACTCAATACATTCAAAAGCAAATATTGGTAATAATATACTGTACCAACCCTTCAAGATAAATAGCTGGTAACTGCAACTGTACTCAAGTCCCAAAACAGACTCCACTCCCTTTAGTTCCAAACATCTAGGTGTAATTTATAACCTTTCATACATTCCTCAAAGTCATCATTGTTTCAAACTTACAACCAGCACTTTGAGATCTTAAATATTATTTACCTGGAGTATAGAGATAGCTTTTTAGAAACATTAGAGAAAAGTTCATACCAAAGAAGGATGAGTGGCATAATAAGCTGCTTATGTGCCCGATCACTCAGCTTTATGCGTATTAACACAAAGTCTCATCTGTATTACCTGCCCTATCCTTTCTCCCCTTCCTCATCCCAATCCTGATCGACACTGGATTGTTCAGATAAAAGCCTAGGGAAAGGAGCCGGGTGGTGGCGCACCTGATTGAACGCACATGTTACAATCCTCAAGGACCTGGGTTCAAGCCCCCAGTCCCCACCTGCAGAGGGAAAGCTTTGCAGGTGGTGAAGCAGTGCTGCAGGTGTCTCTCTGTCTCTATCTCCCCCTCCCCACTCGATTTCTGACTGTCACTATCCAATAAATACATAAAGATAAAAAAGCCTAGGTAATATCTAATTGCATCTTTATTCTGCATATGTAAAATATAGGAATTTATTAGCATACTACATTACCACACCTAATTTTTACAAGTCCCACAATATCATCAACTACCCAGTCAATGCTCAAATTTTCTCAACTGCCTCATAAGAAATTTTAATAGTTAATTTACTCAGATCAGAGTTCAATAAAGATACTGCTTTTCATCATGTCTCTAAAGTTACTTTTAATCTATAGATTCCCCTTCCTCTTTCTTATAACTTACTTGTTGAAGAAACCAGACTGTTTCCCCACAATTGGGTTTTTCTCACTGTCTATGTGTGTGTCATTTAACATGCTGCACCATCTTCTATATTTCCAGTAAATTCAGAGTGAGATACAGAAGTTGAATCTAATTCAGATTTAAATTCTTCATAAGAACATTTCATGGGGGAGTCGGGCGGTAGCACAGCGGGTTAAGCGCACATGGCGCAAAACGCAAGGACCGGCGTAAGGATCCCGGTTAGAGCCCCCGGTTCCCCACCTGCAGGGGAGTCGCTTCACAGGCGGTGAAGCAGGTCTGCAGGTGTCTATCTTTCTCTCCCCCTCTCTGTCTTCCCCTCCTCTCTCCATTTCTCTCTGTCCTAGCCAACAACGATGACATCAATAACCACAACAATGTTAAACAACAAGGGCAACAAAAGGGAAAATCAAAAAAAAAAAAAAAGAACATTTCATGGGTGATAATATATACTTCAGTAATAACTTCTTGACTGTGTTCCTTCTCTACAACCTTGTCTCAATTAAAAACTAACCTTATTACCAAGTGACCCTTTTTCATTCTTCAATTTAAATGTCTGTTCTCTAGAAAACCTCCCCTGAAACTGGTACTCTCCCTACCTACTTCATAACCTCCATGAATATGCAATATACTCTCTCATTTGTGTTGCCCTAGGACCTGCGCCCATCTGCATTACTGTTCATTACCACACTCCTGCATTAATAAAACTAGCAGCGTCTCACAGGTCAAAATATTTATAAATGTATGCCAAATGGAGTAAGAAGTCCTATTTACCACAGAAAATTCTAACAGCATGGGAAAAGTTCACGGGGGCCAGAGAATGGCACACTGGGTTAAGTGCACATACTGTGAAGCGAAAGGACTTGCACAAGGATCCCAGTTCAAGCCCCTGGCTCCCCACTTACAGGAAGGTCACTTTGCAAGCGGTGAAGCGGGTGTGCAGGTGTCTATCTTTCTCTCCCTCTCTCTGTCTTCCTTTCCTCTCTCAATTTTTCTCTGTTCTGTCCAACAACAACAATAGCAGCAACGACAAGGGGGGGGGGGAAGATGGCCTCCGGGAGCAGTGGATTCATAGTGCAGGCACTGAACCCCAGAGATAACCCTGGAGGCAAAAAAAAAAAAAAAAAAAAGAAAAGAAAAAGTTCACAATAGTAAAATAATTCCAACCTATGTAGAACAAAAGGTAATCTGTTACAATTTTTATTAGAACATATACTGAAGGTGTTTTTAAAAGTACATGAAAACTAAAATTATAATACTGAAGTATATGATAAATATATATAAGACTGTCCATAATACTAACTTTAGGAATATTAAGTGCTGGGGCCAGGCAGTGGCACACCCGGTTAAGTGTACATATTACAGTGCACAAGGGCCTAGGTTCAAGCCCCTGGTCCCCACTTGCAGGGGAAAAGCTTCACAACTGGTGGAGCAGGTCTGCAGGTTTCTCTCTGTCTCTCTCACTTTCTATGTCTCCCTCACCTCTCAATTTCTCTCTGTCTCTATCCAATAAGAAGTAAATAAAGTATTTTTAAAAAGGAATATTAAGTGCTAATGACAACAAAAATACTCAAATTTTAGAGAATGAGATTACAGAAATAGAACTCAGCTCACATGCAAAATAGAACATCCTTTACGAAAACTATTAATCTAACAAATACTAATTTATATGATGGTATTTAATATAGTTATAAAATAACATGCCTTTTTAAGATCTCTGTGGAATTTCTGAACACTGAAGTATAATTCTATTCCTATACATATTTCTGCTTTGGGTTCTCACTAGTGCATGCATGACTGTATTAAGGTTTAGCTAAAATCTAATCATACTGAACTTTTACAAGCTCCAACCAGTTACGTGTCTCCCTGAGACACCTGGTATTGGGTAAAGTGAGAAGCAACCAAAGATAACATAACCCAGCACACCAAGGCAAGTTATTACAGGTTCTGGGCAGGTTCCATTCCTGTGACCTGCAACCTGGGAAGATTACCTTAGTACGATAGGTATGCTATTACTTGGCCTAAGCATAGATTAAGACTGTTTTCAACTAAATTTCAAGTATAACAAACATTAAGGGTTAGGACAGCCATAAATAAATACAGTGACTCATTCCTAATATTTATGTCTGAAACACTGCATTTATGCACAGTATCATCACCAATGGAGGAACAAAGAACCGATTAAAATAACCCTTCTTCCATCCCCAAGAGCTATATTATGAAATAGGGTGGGGAACTGCTAAGCAATTTAAGAAATAAAATTGGAAATATGAAGCAATCAGTAAGATTACAAACAATAAACTAAACAAATGTGAAAGGAACAGTAATTAGTTCTAGTTACAGGAGACTGGAATAGCTTCTAATTGAGAAGTATAATGTAAATGGTGGTGGGGGGTTGATTTACAGTAGCTAGAGCGATGGACTTGTAAGTACCAGGTCTCGAGTTTTATTCCTGGCATAACATGTCATAGAGTGATGCTCTCTCTGGCACACTCTCTACCCTTACCCCCACCCCATCATTAATAAACCTTAAAAAACACCAGTTTATAGGGTTTTTTTTTTATTTGCAACTCCAAACATACGTACGTACGTGTGTGTGTGTGTGTGTGTGTGTATTTGTTTTCAGGGTTATTGCTGGGGCTCAGTGCCAGCACTACAAATCCACCGCTCCTGGCAGCCAATTTTTCTATTTTATTGGGTAGGACAGAGAGAAACTGAGAGAGGAGGGAGAGCTAGAGATGGAGAGAGAAAGAAACACACCTGCAGACCTCCTTCATCACCTGTGAAGTCTTCCAACCCTGCAGGTGGGGAACTGGGGGCTCAAATCTGGATCTCTGCATGTCCAGATCCTTGCATGGGTTCTTGCACTTAGTACTATGTGTGCTTAACTGGGTACATACCCACCAGGCCCCTCTAAACTTATATTCTCAAGAATCATAAAATAACAAAGCCCAAAGAAACTTGGTCTTGACTTGATCCAAACCCTTATTCTGAGTAGTCAAGAGTGAAAAACAAGCAAAGAAACTCTCTCACAAATCCCTGACAAGTGGCTGGCTCCCAGCCTACTACTAAAATACTAATGAAAGAACCTTAAAAAAATAATGTTAGGGGAGTCGGGCGGTAGTACAGTGGGTTAAGCGCACTTGGCACAAAGCGCAAGGACCGGCATAAGTATCCCAGTTCAAGCCCCCGACTCCCCACCTGCAGGGGAGTTGCTTCACAGGCGGTGATGAAGGTCTGCAGGTGTCTATCTTTCTCTCCCCTCTGTCTTCCCCATCTCTCTTCATTTCTCTCTGTCCTATCTAACAACGACAACATCAATAACAACAACTACAACAACAATGAAAAACAAGGGCAACCAAAAGGGGAAAATAAATATAAAAAAAATAATGTTATAGTGAGCAATGAAATGAACTGAATTATCAAAAATGATGAAACACTGGCTAAAAACTATGGAGCAAAACAAGAGAACTAATATCCCAAAATTCAGAATGGTAGTAACTTCTGGGAGGAAGGGCGCGCAGTATGATCACTTAATGCACACAAAGGGGCTCAACTTAAATTGTAGTGCTCCAAATTCTAAGATGAATCGTGAGACAGTTAATAGCATAAATAAAATCAAAACACCAACTCAAAAAACCCCACTGGAATGTTTTTATTTTGTGAGAACAACTATGTTGTAGATCATCCCTCTCTATCTCCAAAGCAATATAGGAAAAAAAATGAGCAGGAAGTGAAGTAATCAGGAAGCACTGTGAGTTCTATGGAAAGGGGCTTCACTCTGTGTTACAGCAAGGTCAGAAAAACTGACCAACCATCTGTTGTTGTTTATTGAATAAACACAGAGAGAAACTGAGTAGGAAGGACGAGATAGAGGTACAGCAGTGATTCACTACTTGTGAAGCTTTTCCACTGCAGGTAGAAACCATGAGCTTGAACCTGGGCCCTTGTACCTTGCAGCATGTTTGCCCTACTAAGTGTGCCACTGCCTATGCCCTCCATCATCTGTTTTTATAAATAGAACTTTTTCTGAAGCACTTAGATTCTGAATGTCTGGTATTTGTTCTCCAAGAGACTTGCATAACATTTTGAAACTGATTATCAATAAGCCCAACATGAAGTAGGTTATGAAGTTCTTTAAGTCACATTAGAAACAGAATCAATAAGTTGGCATGCTTAATATTTGGGTACTTTCATACTAGCTAGGCAATCTCATAAAGAAAATCCTAATAAGCAGGATTTTCCTGATAAGAGAAAACATAAAACAAATTTCTTTTCTTTCTCTAAGAAAATATAATTTGGACCAGAAACTGCCCACTCAAAATTTTGTACTTCTCTCAGCAGGTAATTAGTACCTCCTGTGCAATATTAAAGCATGAAAAAAAAAATCAAACACATAGACAAAAAAAATTACATCTTTCTTTTGCAGGTTACACATGTAGAAAACAAATGAGTACTTCCTAAATTTTACACAAAAGAGAAAAGTCTATGAAATGGGGATGTGTATATCCTTTCTGTTTCCATTCTCTCCTATTACTGTTTTATGTAACTCTGTCCCTCCTACCCAGCACAGCAGACAACAAAAATACACAAATTGTACCTGCTATTTTTTTCAAGAGAAAAAGTTTAGGAATAGTATCAAAATTCCCAGGCATAACCATAAAAACCTACAAGACAAATGAAATGTAACGTATTTGCTATAAGAAAAAGCAAGTGGCATTTCAGCTCCCATTCTAGAAGTTCCTGAAACAGGCCTATTTATTCTCAAGTCAGTTCTGAAATACGTTCATATATATTAGTTCCTGAAACAGGCCTATTTATTCTCAAGTCAGTTCTGAAATACGTTCAATATATTAGTATAAACAAAGGGTAGAACATATAAGAAAAAGAAAGAAGCAAAGTCAAACTTAAAATTTCCATTATGATATATTTATTCAGTGGGTGCCAGAACTACTTTTTAAATTTTTTTTACAATTTATTTCTTTGGCAAAGCCAGAAATTGAAAAGGAATAAAGAGTCAGAGGGAGAGAGAAAGACATCTGTAGCGCTGCTACAGGAAGCTTTCCCTTGCAGGTAGGGGAACTGGGGGCTCAAACCCCGGTCCTTGCACACTGAGCCAAAGATGATGTGGGTTAGACATCATACATCAATTTTCATCTTGCAGGCTTAAGTGCTCAATCCAAAAGATGACAGAGGAAAAGCATCTTAAAATGCACCATAAAACTAACAGCTTTTCCAATCACACCAATAAAAGGCACCTCTCCTCTCTCATTAGGGATCCAACCTCCTGTTTAGGAAATAAAGAGATAACAAGAGACTTTGACTGCCTACTATCCTGTAAGGGCCCTTGCTATCTCACTGAAGTTCTTTCTTTCTTTTTTATTTTATATCATTTTATTTTTTCTTATTTATTTATTATTGGATAGAGACAGAAATTGAGAGGGAAGGGGTGTAGAAAGGAAGAGAGACAAGCTGGGTAGTGGCACACCTGATTGAGCACACATGTTACAAGGACCTGAGTATGAGTTAATGGTCCCCACCTGAAGGGAGAAAGCTTCACAAGTGGTGAAGCAGGACTGCAGGTGTCTCCCTCCCTTCCCATCTCTTTACCACAGTACTGCTCAGCTCGAGCTTATGGTGCTATAGGAGAACTGAACCTTTGACTTTGGAGCCTCAGGAATGAGTGTCTCTTTACACAGTCATTATGCTATTTACCCCTGCCCCTATCTCTTCCTCTCTATCTCCCATTTCCCTCTTGATTTCTGGCTCCTGGGTTATCACTGGGACTCGGTACCTATACCACAAATCCACTACTCCAGACAGACTTTTTTTTTCCTTTTTAATTTTTTATTAGTGATTCAATACTGATTAACAAGATTGTAAGATAACAGGACTATAATTCCATACAATTCCCAACAACAGAATCCTATGTCCCATCCCCTCTACTGGAAGCTTCCCTACTCTTTATCCCTCTGGGAGTATGGACCAAAATTCTTTTTGGGGTGCAGAAGGTATATTTGCTTCTGTGCTGGACGTGGATGTTGGCAGGTCAGTCCATACCCACAGCCTGTTTCTATTTTTCCCTAGTGGGGTAGGGCTCTGGGAAGGTGAGACTTTAGGACACACTAGTAAGGTCCATCTGCCCAGGGAAGTTAGGATGATATCATAAAAGTGTTTGCAGTTTAGTGGCTGAAAGGTGGTAATGTATAAAGCAAGACAAATTTAATAAACAGGAACTCAAAAGTAGGAATAGAACAGATGAAAATAGGGGTCTTTAGATAGGAAGAAGCTAGGTAGGAAGTTTATTTTAGGTATGTTCCAAGAAGCCCATGACTAGTTATTTATGCCTGAGCTAACACTCAGGTAGACCGAAAATATTGTCTGGAAGACAGTGTCAGAGCTGACAAAAGGGCTAGAAAGCTAGATTGGGGCAGAGTAGCTCCAAAACATGAGGAAAGTATATAAATCCACTAACTGTTTACCTCATCAATCTGACTTAGGGCCCATATATAATCATATTTAGCAATGGAGCCCGTATAACCTCCGAGTCTGTCAGTCTGCATTCATAGTCAATGAAAAAAATTGAGGACAGGGAGAGGGAGAACTAGAGAGGGGGAAAGTAAAGATAAGACACCTGCAAACCTGCTGTTTCCCTGCAGGTAGGGAGCCAGTGCTCAAATCTGGGCCCTTACTCAGGCCCTTCGACATAGTAGTTTGTACACTTACCCAGGTGTGCCACTGGCTGGCCACCTAAATATATCTTTAAATAAAGAAAAAAAAAAGTAACTAGTATAGTCATGGGATCTTTGGAATATAACTAACATAGGACTACTATCTATAAAAGGAAGACCCCCCTCAACTCTTCATCTGAACTATTCCAGCCTTTAGGTTCATGATTAGTCAACAATTTGTTTGGCTCTATATATTAAGTCTTTTCAGCCACCAGGTTCCAGATGCTAACATGATGCCAACTGGCAGACTTCCCTGGACAGACAACTCCACCAATGTGTCCTGGAGCCCCGCTTCCCCAGAACCCCATCCCACCAGGAAAGAGACAGGGTGGGAGTATGGATCGACCTGCCAACACCCATGCTCAGTGAGGAAGCAATTACAGAAGCCAGACATTCCATCTAATGACCCTGGGTCCATACTCCCAGAGGGATAAAGAATAGGAAAGCTATCAGGGGAGAAGATGGGATACGGAGTTCTAGTGGTAGGGATTGTGTGGAGTTATATCCCTCTTATCCTATGGTTGTCAGTGTTTCCTTTTTATAAATAAAAATTTTTAAAAAGAAGATATCATCTACAATCACATCAAAAAGAAATAAATAAAATAACTAGGATGGTAGAAGAGATTAACAGTGATTATGCAAAAACATTTCCATGCCTGAGGCTTCAAAGAATAAAATAACTAGAAATAAATTGAACCAAGAAGGTAAAAGACCTGCATACTGAAAGCAACAATGAGAGAAATGAAAGACATCTTTCTTAACCTTAGCATGTTTACAAAAAAAAAGAAATTAAAAACAAAAATGGATATTGCACTAAAGCAAAGGAGTGGTGAGGGGAGACAGGTAGAAAGTTTGGGGGGCCTACTGCATAATGAAAATGTATGCATATGTGAATGACTGCACTGTAAAGCATTAAACCCCTCAATAAAAAATAATAATTAAAAAATAAAATACAGAGTCAACTAAGAATAACGAAGATCACCTTAGAACGCAACAATATAAGACTCAGAATACTTTGGGAACTGACATGGATGAGTGCAAACATGTGTGGCTTGTGGACACAGAGGGGGCGGCCAAGGAGAGATTCCTGGGGCTGAAAGTCGGTATCAAGGATTGAGACAACATTGAACCAACTGTTAATTTCCATAACTGTGAACTCTTTAAGTACCTTACTTAGACACAAGCCAATTCATTCAGGCAAGTGTGATTAGTGGATTGAATAGTACTGAAGAGAGGGACCTCATAAGGCACCATATACAATGGTTAAACCAAGAAGAAACACTGGAGACATGAACCAGGACAAAAGCCCAGCTAAACGCCCCCCCCCCCAAAAGGTAAGAAGCACATAAGAATGAGGACAAGATCCAAACACTAATTAAGGCATTAGTCAAGAGTGAGGAAAGAGTTTGAAAGTAATATCAGCAGAAAAGGGGAAATAGCAAATGAGACTCCGAGAGAAAACATTAACTGTCTCTAGGTAATTAGAGAGCTGAAAGCTGAAATAGCTGAGCTAAGAGCACAACTAGCTGAACAAGCTAATACAGTTATCAGAACAGGGTAGCGAAATAGCTGAGCTACAGAAAACCACAGAGGGGACAGACAACAGAATAAGTGAGGCAGAAAACAGAATTAGCAAAATTGAGGAGGAATTAGAGAAAACTAAGAAAGAATGTCAAAAAGAGATTAAGAAATACTCTATGTTGAAAACAACAACAGAGACATATGGGATGATTTCAAAAGAAATAATATTCACATTATTGACTTAACAGAGGAAAAAAAAGAGGGAGGAGAGGAAAGCATTCTATATGACATAATGGCTGAGAATGTCCCTAAACAACATAAAAGACATAAATGTTCAAGAAGCTCAGAGGGTCCCAAACAGAATTAACCCAGACGTAAAGACACCAAGACATATCATATTTAGAATGAAAAGGAATAAGGAAGAAGCAATATCTTCCATGAATTTTTGACTAAACAGAAACTTTACTCATGAGAGGTGGAAAAGAATGATTCCAAGAAAGGTGGAATCAGGACATGAAGTGAAACAGAAATGTGAAACCGTATCTCTTGGAAAACCCCAAATCATTTAGCATGAGTGGTAAGAGACAAGGGAGTGGGGGAGAAACTAGCTAGCTATGAAAGGCAAAGAACATGGTTTGAGACTTTATCCTGAAGGAACTAGGGAACTGCTATGGGATTTTAAGCAGAACAGTAAGCACATTTATGGTTTAGAAAGAATATACTGGTAGTCATAGGGACAGTATTTATTACCTGTAAGAGTTAAAAGACCATCAATGCAACAGGCCAAATAAGGCATCATTAAGAATCTGAACTAAGTGCCAGTTATAAAAAAAGCCAGAGAGGCCAGGTGATGGCACACCTGGTTGAGTGCACATATTACAATGCACAAGGACCCTGGTTTGAGCCTCTGGTCCCCACCTGCAGGGAGAAATCTTTGCGAGTGTTGAAGCAGTGCTATAGGTGTCTCTCGGTCTCTCTCCCTCTCTGTCCCCCTCTTGATTTCTGGCTATCTCTATTCAATAAATAAAGATTAAAAAAATACCCAGAAAGAAAGTGAATTGAGTAGTCAAGAACAATGCAGAATCTACAAGTTGGTGGCTGGGAGGAAAAAAGCGATAGGCAGAAGTGATCGTTGGTTCTCTATTCTCTTACCAATAAGTAAATCTTTTTTTAAAAAAAATCAGTGACAACTAAAACACATTGAAAAAACCATTTAGAATCTGAGCGGAGGAGGGAGTGGATAGAAAAGTAGTGCTTAAAAGGTGAGGAAAGGGGAGTCGGGCAGTAGCTCATCAGGTTAAGCGCACGTGACACAAAACACAAGGATCACGTAAGGATCCCGGTTTAAGCCCCCAGCTCCCCACCTGCAGGGGAGTCACTTCATATGCGGTGAAGCAGGTCTGTAGGTGTCTGTCTTTCTCTCCCCATCTTCCCCTCCTCTCTCCATTTCTCTCTGTCCTATCCAACAACGACAACATCAATAGCAACAACAATAATAACTACAACAACAATGAAAAACAACAAAGACAACAAAAGAGAAAATAAATAAATATAAAATTTTTTTTAAAAAAAAGGTTAGGAAATGGGTTAGCAGATAGTTCATGTGGAGAGTGCACCTGCTTTATCACGCACAAAACCCAGATTTGGACCCAGCCCCCACAGCAGTAGAGTAAAACTTCAGAGCTGTTGTATCTTTTCTTCCTCTTTCTGTGTTTTTCTGCCTGCCTATGTATCTACCTGGAAAAGATGGCCTGGAGTGGTGAGGGCTCTGCAATAACAGTAACAAAAAGTCAGAAAGAAGAATGTTAACAGATGTTAGTGAAGGATAAAGTTTATCAAAGGGAGTGGCCAACTATGTCAAATCCTGGAGATGTAAAACAAGATTTAAAAAGTGCCCCAGGTGATGGGGTGGCCTGGTAGTGACTAAAGAGTCATCATTAAAGTATGCTGAGGCCCTAGACAGGGAGTCCTAGGATTCCCACACAGACATGATGGGCCTAGACCTCTAATAGATCCTTCTCCCGTGGTCATATGGTCATCACCATCAGGAACAACATAATGGGCCCCTTTGTGGGTCCCTATAGGACCTTGCCCTCAATGTGGATCAACAATGCTAGGGAATGTTCCATTCTCCAAAGGGAGGTGGGACAATATACTCTACCTACCACCCGAGGAAGATGGGTCCTGAAATTAGTGCAGCCTGGCATGTTCCTAGCCGTGACCATAGAATGTGAGCTCAGAACTACAGGGATGTAGAGGTTACATAGGCTCCTGCGCTGAATATGGGCCCCAGATCAAATCGATGGTGTTTACAGTTAACAATATTTATAGTTTTCCCATATTTGGGAGCTGCTCTCTTTCCTGATCCAGCTTTCTATTCCTTTTTTTTTTTTTTTAATTGTTGTAGTTACTATTGTTGTTGTTATTGATGTCGTCATTGTTGGATAGGACAGAGAGAAATGGAGAGAGGAGGGGAAGATAGAGAGGGAGAGAGAAAGATAGACACCTGCAAACCTGCTTCACCACCTGTGAAGCGACTCCCTTGCAGGTGGGAAGCTGGGGCTTGAACCGGGATCCTTATGCTGGTTCTTGAGCTTTGTGCCACCTGTGCTTAACCCGCTGTGCTAGAGCCCGACTCCCTCTATTCCTTTTTTACAACTATGATACCATCTCCTTAGAAAATAACCTGGGTCCACCTGCATATTAGCTGTTAGGCTCAGGTAAAAACTAATAAAGTCACAGGCCCCTTGGAATATACCTAACATATATCTACTAGCTTTTTCCAAAACGGAAGCCCCAAATCTTCAAATGCAATATTCTTGCCTTTACGTTCATGATTAGTCAACAATTTGTTCTGCTTTATATTTTAACTCTTTTTCAGCCACCAGGTTCCAGGTGCTACCATGATGCCAACCAGACTTCCCTAGACAGACGACCCCACCAATATGTCCTGGAGCCCTGCCTCCCCAGGGCCCTGCCCCACTAGGAAAAGAGAGGGAGACAGGCTGGGAGTATGGATCGACCTGTTAACGCCCATTTTGAGTAGGGAAGCAATTACAGAAGCCAGACCTTCCACTTTTTGCACCCTATAATGATTCTGGGTCCATACTCCCAGGATAAAGAATAGGGAAGCTATCAAGGGAGGGGATTGGATACGGAGTCCTGGTGATGGGAACTGTGTGGAAATATACCCTTATCCTACAGTTTTGTCAATATTTCCATTTTGTAAATAATTTTTTTTAAAGTGCCTGGTAGTACAACAAAACAACACATAAATTTACCAGTTAGCAATTTCAAAAGAAAGGAAAAAGAAGTGTGGAAGAGAGAGACCAGAGACGTAGGAGAGATGAGGGAAGAAGACTAGAATGTGGCTAGAGGTAGGGACACAAAGTAGAAACTTACTGTAGGAGGCTGTTTCGTGATGTACCCAACTGAGCACACATTATCATGCACAGCACTGGGTTACAGTCCCACTCCCTGCCTGATGAAGCAGATCTGCAGGTGTCTCTCTCCCCACCCTCAGTTTCTCTCTGTCTTATGTGGGGTGGGGGAGTATAAGAGAAAGTACAAGAGTATAAGAGAAAGGAGGGGAGGAGAATGGAGGTGTGGCACCAAGCCCCAGTGATAACTCTGGTGGGGAGAAAAAAAAAAAAAAAAAGAAAAGCTGATAGCAGATGACTCTTTCATGAGCTTGAATAAAGGAACGTTAGATAGCTATAGTCATTTCAAATTGGAAAAAATACATCGAAATATATACCAGAGCCGAGAGAGAATGGCTGAAGAACTTTGCCCAACAACAGCTGCCATCTGCTCCACTGAGACAATCTTAGCTGTCAACACTAATTTTCTCCACTTTCTGCCCCAAGATGTCAGAGGATTATTTTTTGCTGTCTGGCATCATTTTCACTGCCATTCCTCCTAAGCCCAGAGGAATCCTTACAGAAGAACCCTTACTCCTATTCAAGGCAGAGCTAACACCTTTGGAGCTCATTTTCTCAATAACTCCACAGGAACTTTCCTGCTTTAGTTACCTTTTAATCTCTTTCAGTCTTCAGCTCCTCCAAGACTCTTTCCCCTTAGCATATAAGTAAGCTGAAGTCCCTTCCATGTTGGGGCAGGACAGGGTGGGGTGGGGTGGGAATGTCAAAATTATGAATAGAAAAACAACACACACACACACACAAAAGGAAAATAGCACACAAACAAAACAAAAAACTGCCTAAGGACACAGGGGTGACAGCTGTGACATCAGCAAAGTGGCTGCTCCCTTTCTCTCTCATTGCTCCTGTGTGTCATTCCTGAATCTGTGTGCTTAGTGGAAGGGATGAATTTCCCCAAATAGAGACTGTCGAGACTATCTAAACTGTTTAGCTCAGAAGCAAGCATAACTGACCTGTAATATTATGGGGTGGATATGAGCATTGTACTCCCCAGCCAAACCTCCAAATAAGCTGAGAAACTGCTGAAATATCCTCTATTTCTCAAAATAAGAGTCACTTGAGAAAAGAATAAAAAGGAATTTTACCACAATGGAGGTAAAAGTAGAATTTATCAATTCATTCAACAAACATTTATTAGGTGCCAACTATGAACCATGCATGAGTCAAGTACACACCAGCGAATAAGTTTCTGAGATCATGAAATGTACTATCAAAGAGGGAATGTAAAATACACAAACATATGTACACACACACACACATTATAATAGCTGATTAATTGCTTGGGAGAGAAACAAAGAAACAGAAGTTGTAGGAAGTACTGAAGTGACATTTGTGCAGGAATTTCATGAAGACACAGTAAGTACCAAGTAAGTACCAAGTCCCTGGGACAGAAGCAATTTTAATGTGCCAAAGAAATAACAAGAAAGTTTATGTGGCTGGAGCAAAGTAGAATGAGATAGGGGAAAGATGTAAGATATCATCAGAAAAAACACAAATGTCATATCGTAAGAATTATTTTGGTGCCAGGAGGTGGCACAGCCAATTAAGCACACATATTACCAAGTGCAAGGACCCACTTTCGAACCCCTAGTCCCCACCTGCAGGGGATCCGCTTCACAAGCAGTGAAGCAGGTCTGCAGGTGTCTATCTTTTTCTCCCTCTATCTCTTCATCCTCTCTCAATTTTTCTCTGCCCTGTCTCCTATCTAATAAAAAAAAATAAATAAGAAAAAAAAGGGTGGAAATGGCCACTGGCAACAGTGGATTTGTAGTATTGGGACCAAGCCCCAGCAATAACCCTGGTGGCAATTAAAAAAGGAAGGAGGAAGGGAGGGAGGCAGGAATGGAAGAAGGAAGGGAGGAAAGGAATGAGGAAAAGAAAACTGAGAAGTTTAAATATATATATATGTATATTATAATATAAAATTTAAAAATTAAATAAAAAACAATTATCATTTCATCATAAGCCAGTCTTCTAGGAAGACACTGAAAGTTTTCAAAAAGTATAATAATGTATGATTTCAGTTTCAACATCTCATTCAATAGGAGGGGAGAATTCCAATCACAAGTAGAGTGATAAAGCAAGATGATCAGGGACAGTTGGGCAAACTGAAAGAGGAACATCTAACATTGAATAAGCATTAGCAAGGAGCAAAGGGAGTGATATTTGAACTAAATACTAAAGGATAATTAAGAGTTAGCAAGAAAAGCAGAGACAGAAAGGACACCCCAAATTGAGGGGAGAGATGTTAAAAACCAACCCATAGGAATTTTGAAGATTTGGCATTTCATCCTGCAACAACTGCCAGAAAATATTTTATAAAAAAATATACACTATCTATAGTATTTATACAAAAAGGGATACCCAGAATGAAATTATTAAGATATTTGCATGGCCTTTAAATGGAGGAAATTATAAAGCTCTGTGGAAAGATGTTATAGGTCTATTTAACTGGAGAGATAAAACTGATGATCAGGGCAACTATTTGAATGTGTATTCTTCCCATTAACTAATAACTGATAAATTCCAAATAGAAACCCAACTAGTATACCAAAAAGATGTAAAAAAAGAATTTCAGGGCTGGGGAAATAATGATTATGCAAACTTATTTTCATTCCTGAGGTTCTGAGGTCCTAGGTTCAATCCATCACCACAGGCCAGAGGTCAACAAACAAAGCCCTTAGTAGCATGATTCATAATAGCTTCAAACTAATACAATCCAAATAGGCATCAAAAAGCAATATAGGGGGCCAGGTGACGGCATACCAGGTTAAGCACACATAGTAAGAAGCACAAGGATCCTGGTCGAGCCCCTGGCTCCCCAACTGAAGGGGGGGGTCGCTTCACAAAGAGTGAAGCAGGTCTGCTGGTGTCTATCTTTTTCTCCCCGTCTCCCCCTCCTCTCTTAATTTCTCTCTGTACTATCCAATAACAACAATAGAAAAAAAAAAAAAAAAAAGATGGCTGCCAGGATCAGTGGATTCGTGGTGCAGGCACCAAGCTGCAGTGATAACCCTGAAGGCAAAAAAAAGGAAATAGAATTTTAGTCTCACACAATTCTACACTGTCGGGCTGAGCTTCATTGACGGGAGACAGACAACCCGGGACTCATGGTTGAGCTGTAGGCAGTATCTCTTTATTCATGTAGGACGCAGCACAATCTAAGCTGAGCTAAGCTAAACTAAACTAAAAACTACAATCTTGTCCTTATAAATATACTAGCCCAGTAGGGTGGGAACAGGATGCGATGCAGAGAGGGTAGAGAGAAAAGTGACTGGTGAAAATCAGAGTGTGACAAGGAGAGGGGGCAGAGCAAAAACATATCATGAACCAGTGGGGATTGAACCAATGCCCTGGAGGGAGGGTGGTGCTTGTTAACAGCGGTTATGTAAATAGAATAAAGTGGTTATGTAAACAGAATAGTGTTAAGCAGGGGGGATTTAAACCAAATGAAACAGAAGGGGTTTTTAAAAGCATACCAACACTACACAAAAGAATTTAAGAAAGATAAATGAAGTCACCAACAGAGTATATTCAACTTTATTTATATAGTTTATAAGCAAGCACAATTAATCTATAATAAGAGAAATCAGAAGACAATTTTCTTTGGGCAGGAAGAAGTATTAACTAGAAAGAAGTAGAAAAGCTGGTTCTGGGATGCTGGAAAAGTATTTCCTCACTAAGTACTAATTACCAATCACACACAGGTGTGTCCAGTTTCTAATTTTAACAACTAGGACACTTACAAGTGAGCTATTCTTTATTAATGTTGAACTGCACTAAAATGGAAATGTACTAGTACCTGAAATTTACTTGGAAATATACCCTTGGGGACCGAGTGGTGGTGCACCGGGTTAAGCGCACATAGTAAGAATCACAAGGACCCGAGCAATGATTCCAGAGTTCAAGCCTCCAGCTCTCCATCTGCAGGAGGATCGCTTCACAAGAGGCAAAGCAGTTCTACAGGTGTCTTTTGCTCCCCCTCTCTATCTCCCCTCCTCTTCCAGTTTCTCTCTGTCCTATCCAATAAAGGGGGGGGGGGTGGATGCCAGGAGCCGTGGATTCATAGTGCCAGAACCAAGCCAAAGCAATAGCCCTGAAAGCACAAAAAAATATAAAAGAGGGGGCTGGGCAGTGAAGCAGTTCTGCAGGTGTCTTCCTCTCCACTCTCAATTTCTCTCTGTCCTATTCATGAAAAACAAGAGCTATAACAGCAATAAGAACCACAAAAGGGCAATAAAATGGGAAAAATGACCTCCAAGAACAGTAGATTTGTAGTGTAGGCACCAAGCCCCAGCAATAACCCTGGAGGCAAAAAAGAAGAAAGAAGAAATGCATCCAAAAGTTAAAAAAAAATAGGCTGAGTTAATGGGCAGGCAGAAGGATGCATGAATGTTATAAATTACCATAAAATGCTAATAGCAGGGAGTCAGGCAGTACCGCAGCGGGTTACGCGCACACGGTGCAAAACACAAGAACTGGTGTAAAAATCCCAGTGGCTCCCCACCTGCAGGACAGCCACTTCACAGGTGGTGAAGCAGGTCTGCAGGTGTCTTTTTCTGCCCCTCTCTGTATTCCCCTTCTCTCTCCATTTCTCTCTGTCCTATCCAACAACAACGACATCAATAACAATAATAACTATAACAAAACAAGGGCAAATAAATAAATATTAGAAAAAACCCTTTAAAATGCTAATAGCAGAATGTAAGTAGACAAAAATATTCATTGTAAAGCTCTTTCTACATCGTGTTTTATTTTCAAACAAAATGTTGAAAAAATTCCACTGGCTTTTTTTTTTTTTGTAGGACTTCACAAGTTGATTCTGGCAGAAGAGAGAGGTCAGTGAGCAGAACAAAAATCCTAAAAGCTAACTCACACATGGAAAAACAGAAAAAGGCTGGCATTAAAGATAAGGGGAAATAGATTATTCAATAAATGGTGACTGACAAATAAGGGGAATGGAAATTACTATGGAATCTTTAGAGAATATACTGACTCAGAGAAAATAGTGGATTAACACAAGTTGCTAAGGAATGTATACAATGCAAATTTCTTCATTTTATCCAGATTATTTTAGATGGAGGGGGAGGGCAGACAACAAAGGGATTGGCATCACAGTACAACTCCACCAGCCATGGAACTTCTGATGCCAGGGCTCAAACCCAGAGCCTTCCTTGTTCATGGAAAAGTGCATAACCTCCAAGGTGAGCTCTTACCCCCTAAGCCTTTCTAATCAGAATGCTTTATGAAGAGTAAAGACTAGGAATGGGAAAATGACATGACAAGAAGCTAAAAGAACAGAAAGAGACCAGATCCCCAAATGCCTCATGAAACATACCCAGAAACTAATTTTTTTAAAAAAAAATTTTTTTAATTTATTATTGGATAGAGACAGAAAGAAACTGAGGGGGAAGGGGGAGATAAAGAGAGAGAGATACAGAGAGACACCTGCAGCCATGCTTCACCACTTGTGAAGCTTTCCCCCTGCAGGTAGGGACCAGGGGCTTGAACCTGGGTCCTTGCGCACTGTGATGTGTGTGCTTAACCAGGTGCACCACCACCACCTGGCCCTCCAGAAACTAATTTTATAAAAAGATTTATTTTTACTTCTATTCCATAAGGTAGTTAAAGGGGTTCTAGAAGATTACTATGATGAGGTATATGACAGAGCAAGTTTTCTAATGGCAGAGGTCTGTTTACCATTTAATCCCTAATCATAAAAAAAATTTTAATGAACACAATGATGATCAATCACTATCTGACTAATTGAATTTTGTAGAGGAGGAGGGAAAAACATAAAAACTGGAAGTTAGAAAGCAACTATAAGAACTCAGAGTGGTCCAGGAGGGGAAACACTGGATAAAGCATTGAACTCTCAAGCATGAGGTCCTGAGTTCAATCCCTGGCAGCACATGTACCAGAGTAATGTCAAGTTCTCTCTCTCTCTCCTCCACCTCCTCCCTCCTATCTTCCTCATTAATAAATAAAATCTTTAAAAGAAGAAGAAGAAGAACAACAACAACTCAGGTAGCGCAGGGGCCAGACTATGTTACCATGTGCAAGAACCCAAGTTCAAACTCTCCAGTCCCCACCTACAGGGGAAGCTTCACAAGTGTGACACAGTACTACAGGTATCTCTTTTTTTCTTCCTCTTTATCTCCCCACTGCCCTCTCAACTTCTCTCTATTCTATCAAATTAAATAATTAAAATTAAAAAGAGCCCAGGTAGAAAATTTTAGGCCAACATAGGGCTGAGAGTTCATTCAGTAAAGCACACACTTTACCATGGAGCCAGGTCTGAGACCCCAGCTACAATGGGAGCACCATACATAAAAAGAAGTTACCCAAGCAGCTTGGAAGTGCTCTGGTATCTCTCCATTCTGTGTGTCTCTCTCCTGCACTGTCTGGAAAAAAAAAGTTTTCTGGGAGTAGTGGAGCAGTTCAAGAATGAAACTCCAGTGAAGCCCTGGCAGCAAAAAGATAAAAGAATGTTGGGTCTACAATGATCACTTAAATGTACTACTTCCCTGTCTGACAAGAAATACTAAGATAAGACATTTTCAAGAGACATGAAATAATGTTAGGTTCTATAACATAATACATATGAACTCTGGTTCAAATCAGTCAATGTTATAGTCTCCTATCAACTCACCATTCTTCCTCTCACTAAGCGGTGGCAAATTGGGATTCCTGCCAGGGTGGAGGCCTAGGGTCAGCTCGGGCTGCAAGGAGAGCTCCTGCAGTTCATTGGCAACAGCTTCACTCTGGGGGCTTGGTGCAGCTGACAGTGACACGAGCACTGGTTCATCGTCATTTTCGCCAGCCCCTCCTCCGTCCAGGCCATTCACAGCGATGACGGAAGGGGGCAGGCACACTACACTGGAGAAATCCACCTTGGCTTTCGTGGTAGCAACCTAGAAACAGAAGAAGAAAGGAGAAGTTGAGGTGATTGTGAAGATACTGTTCCACGGAGTATGTGTGGAACACTAATATTATAAGCAACACCACTGGAAAGCTACCCTTATCTGATAAATTTCGTTGCAAAATAAGCTAGCCTCATTATTCAGTTAATATTTACTATATTCACAGAGTGTAAAAGACTGTAAGTCTGATACTATAGGAAAACAACATACACTTGAAATAAAAGTAGCGTGTACATATATATATGTATGTATAATTGTTATGAAAGTCTTAATATATTTTTTCTATGCAAAAATGTGTTGTGACTTTAAACCCAGTAACAGGACTAAAAAATAGTGGTCAAGAAGAAACAGTTATATTAGGGGGAATACCTTGAGATATAACAATGAGCATTCACAAGAAACTAAACCAACAAAATCTATAGGAGAAAAATTAAGACTCCCCACTGAGACAATAAGTCTTATAAAACACTTCCATAATAAAAGTAAATAAATCAATTTATGTTACTACATTCCATAAAGGAATATAGGTATAAAGATGTTTGTTTGACACTGGATATTAAAAACAACACTAATTTGCATAAATATGTAATCATAGTACCAGAAATGTTATTAAAAACAAAACATCTGGACCAAAAAAAAAAAAAACGAAGTTGTTTAAAAATGACAAAGGGCCAGAGAAAGAGCTCACTGGTTCAAGTATGCCTTGTCATTCATTGACCCAGGTTCAAACCCCAGTACCACAAAGGAGGAGCTATGAAACCAGAGGATGCTCCCTGCTCCCATGCTATAGTCTCTCTCTCTCCCTGAATGAAAAAAGTAGCCTAGAATGGTTAAATCACACATCTAAAAATCTCATTCTTGTGGGCTCACAGGGTTAAGCTCAAGGCCCCGAGAAAGAATGCGAGTTCGAGCCCCCAGCTCTCCCACCTATAGGGGCAGGAGGTCGCTTCACAAGCAGTGTGTTTATCTGCAAGTGTCTTATCTTTCTATCTCCCTAGCCCTCTCAACTTCTCTCTGTCCTATCCAATAAAAAAATTAGGAAAAAATGGCCAGCAGGAGCATTGGATTTGTAATACCAGCATCCAAACCCAGCAACAGCTTTAGAGACAAAAAAAAAAAAAAATCTTATTCTTTTCTCTGTCTTTCTCTCTCCACCTCAACCTCACTCTCTGAAAAAGATCTTCACGCCAAGAAAACTTTATCATGCTACATTAGCAATCAGGTTTGAAAATACAAAATGACCTCAGGGGCCAGTAGTAGTAGCACACCAGGCTCAAGCCTCCAGTCCCCACCTGCAATGGAGAAAGCTTTGCAAGTGGTGAAGCAGTGCTGCAGGTGTCTCTCTCTGTCTCTCTTCCTCTCAATCACCCCCTTCCTTCTCAATTTCTGGCTGTCTCTATCTAATAAATAAATAAAGATAACTACTCAAAATGACCTCAACCACAGGGAATAAACAAACAAGGGAAACAAGCACCCCATCTGTTCTAGTTTAATAAGCAGTTAATCTAACCTTGGACCCCAATGATACTCCGGTGCTATGTCCAGTTAGATAATGCAACATTAGAAAGAAATAGCCCTCTGTGATTAGGTTTAGAACTATTTAGCTCAGCAATCTACTAGAAAGGCCCAATACTACTTAGGCTTAGACACCTTCTTCTCGTACCCCTTACTTCACTTCTTTCACTTTATCTACTTAACTAATTATACAAAAGAAAGTAATATACATCTCTCAATCTCTTGAGAACATCAGCATTATTATCACCCCAATAATCTTTAGAAGAAACACTATAAAGTTGGCCAAGAGATATACTGGCAAAAAATATTTATGAACTAAGGGACAATTATTTTCTCTATTATAATCACCAAACAAATAAATGCAATAAAACTCAGGTTAGCTTAGACCCCATTAAAATCCTGGTGGGGGCACACCTGGTTAAGCATACACACTACAGTGTGCAAAGACCCAGGTTCAAGCCTCTGGTCCCCACCTGCAGGGGGAAAGCTTCATAAGTGGTGAAGTAGAGCTGCATGCAGGTGTCTCTCCCTCTCTACTCTCAATTTCTATCTCTACCCAATAATGAATAAATTTCTTTTAAAAAAATCTAGGGGCCAGGTGATGGCTCACCTGGCTGAATGCACATGTTGCAATGTGCAAGGACCTGGGTTGAGCCCCTGGTCCCCATCTGCAGGAAGAAAACTTTGCAAGTGATTAACCTGGGCTACAGGTGTTTCTCTCCCTCTTTATCTCCCTCTTCCCTCTCAATTTCTGACGGTCTCTATTCAAGAAGTAAATAAAAAGATAATAAGATAAAATAAAAATCAAGGGCAGGGGAGTCGGGCTGTAGCGCAACGGGTTAAGCGCAGGTGGCGCAAAGCACAAGGACCGGAGTAAGGATCCCGGTTCGAACCCCGGCTCCCCACCTGCAGGGAAGTCGCTTCACAGGCGGTGAAGCAGGTCTGCAGGTGTCTATCTTTCTCTCCTCCTCTCTCCATTTCTCTCTGTCCTATCCAACAACGACAACAACAATAATAACTACAACAATAAAACAACAAGGGCAACAAAAGGGAATAAATAAAATAAATATTAAAAAAAAAAAAAAACAAGGGCAGGAGTAGATAGCATAATGGTTATGCAAAGAGACTCTCATGCCTGAGGCTCCAGAGTCCCAGATTCAAACCCCGTACCACCATAAGCCAGAGCTGAGCAGTACTCTGGTAAAAATTAAAAAAATAATAACATTAAAAAAATATAAAATCCTGGGGGTCAGGCGGTGGCACAGTGGGTTAAGCGCATGTGGCGCAAAGCACAGGGACCGGCGTAAGAATCCCGGTTCGAGCCCCCGGCTCCCCACCTGCAGGGGAGTCGCTTCACAGGCGGTGAAGCAGGTCTGCAGGTGTCTATCTTTCTCTCCCCTTCTCTGTCTTCCCCTCCTCTCTCCATTTCTCTCTGTCCTATCCAACAACGAATTGTGTCAACAAGGGCAATAATAATAGCCACAACGAAGCTACAACAAGGGCAACAAAAGGGGGGAAAAATGGCCTCCAGGAGCAGTGGATTCATGGTGCAGGCACCGAGCCCAGCAATAACCCTGGAAGAGGAAAATAAAATAAAATAAAATAAAATAAAATCCTAGGTATATTTTCTCCCTAACCTGAGGCCAAATCCCATAAACCTAACACAGATTTGAATTAAAAAATTACACTCAACACTTTTAACAACTGGAAGAAAGCCTAAGCTAATTAAATAAAAAAATAGGACTATAAAAGCTGGAAAAGGGCAAGAGACAGGCTCACTTAATAATGGCCTATTTGGTCACTGCCAAGCCATGCCATCACCTGGGGACCTAGTCAGGGAAACCTTGGATTCCCTCATATATTCAATGGGCCTAGACCTCTAATAGATCCCTCTCTCCACCATCACTGGTCACTTCCATCAGGAACATCATTATAAGCCCTCTTGTGGGCTTTTTCAGAGTACCCTCACTATGAACTACGAATGGTGAGGAATGCTCCACTCTCTGAAGGGAGGCTTGGTCAGCCTACTCTGCCTCTCAACCAGTTTTCCAACTGGTCCTGAAATGAGTGCAGCCTAGAATGTTCTGAGCTGTGACCATGGACTGTGAGTTCAGACTGACAGGGACTCGGAGTTTGTTATACAGACTCCTGTGCTAAATATGAATAGATATGGGCCCTGGGTCAGATCAACATGGTAAATAGTTAATCATATTCATATAGTTTCTTCAAGTTTGAGAGCTACTTTCTGCCATGATTCAGTTTTCTCGTCTTATTGTTAACTCTGACACCATGTCCTCTGACAATATTTTTAGCCCACCTCCACGTAGCTCAAGCAAAAATTACTCAAGTCATGGGCCCTAGGAACAAACTTAAAATAGACTTCCTAGCTGCCATCCACCCTTATGGTTCCTGTTCATTAAATTTTTTGTCCTGCTTTATATCTTACTGCATTTCAACCACCAAGTTGTGGATGCTACTATGATTTCATCCTGAACTCCTTGGGCAGATGACTTCACCAGTGTACGCCATAACCTCATTATTGTGTACCAGAACCTCACATCTCCAGAGCCCTACCCCACTAGGGAAAAGTAAATACAGGCTGGGGTATGACTCAACCTGACATTGCCCATGTCTAATGGAGAAGCAATTATAGAAGACCTTCCACCTGATGTACCCCATAAGGAATTTTGGTCCATACTCCCAAAGGAGTAATAAATGTTAGAGGAAGATGACCAGAAGGGTTTGAACTCCAATTCCATCAGGATCCAGAGAGAGAAGAAGGAATAATAAGTAACACTCAGAAGTAGCAGGTGTGACTTAGAAAGGAAGAGAAGGCAGGATGATAAAAAAACAGCAAACAGTGGTCCAGGAGGTGGTGCAACAATAAGGCATTGGACTCTCAAGCATGAGTTCCTGAGTTCAAGCCCTGACAGCACAAGTACCACCGTGATGTGTAGTTCTTTCTCATTAATAAAAAAACTTTTTAAAAGAAAGCATGAATTAATAATTAAAATTATAAATTAAAATGTATACAAAAGTAGTTTAAAAATAATAGTCAACACATATCTGTGATCTTAGGAGAACTAATACAGTTTCCAATGGAGATATTGTGATGGGAAAGATGCAGAGTTGTACCCCTGTTATCTTGTAATTTTGTAAATCAGTATAAAAATCACTAATAAATGGAAAAGAAATATTTTAAAAATGGATGTAATGATAGGATTTACTTATTTTTTTATTTTTTCATTCTTTTAGTGTCTATTAAATACCTGCTACATACTAGGGTACTATTCTGGGAGCTGGGGATCCTCCAGTGAATAATAATAAAGTCCCTGCCTTTAGAGAGCTTATATTCTTTTTAAATTTTTAAAAAATATTTATTTATTCCCTTTTGTTGTCCTTGTTTTATTGTTGTAGTTATTGATGTCATCATTGTTGGATAGGAAAGAGAGAAATGGAGAGAGGAGGAGGAGACAGAGGGGGAGAGAAAGATAGACACCTACAGACCTGCTTCACCGCCTGTGAAGCAACTCCCCTGCAGGTGGGGAGCCAGGGGCTCGAACCGGGATCCTTGTGCCGGTCCTTGTGCTTTGCGCCACCTGCGCTTAACCTGCTGAGCAACAGCCCGACTCCCAGACAGCTTATATTCTACCAGAGGTAGAAGAGCATAAATGTAAACATCTATATGAGAAACTGTAGTGTATATTCCCAGTTTGGCAGATCACTTGGATCAAGGCTGTATGAGATATGCCTAGGACAAAAAGTTGAGTCTAGTTTTAGGAAACAGGAATGACATGGTCAAACTATTTAAGAAAATTCATGTGACAGAGGAGTAATTACTAGATTGGGGAAAAGGAAGGTGAGGTTATAAGACCACTTCATTAAGCAAAGTATAATGCTGAGATCACAATGCTGAATTGTGGTGAAAAGGTGGAAAACAGGGAACTGCTATACAACATAGAAATCATGCCTGGTAGAACAAAAACTCAAATCTTGAGTTGAGCTGAAGTAGAACTGAATGAATGAGATAGGACTCATGTAAAATAAAATATCTGTGTGTCCAGTGTGTAAAGGAAAAGGGAGAAGCCAAAGATGTCTCTATGGATTTAATACAGAGTGGATGTCAAAATGGTGATTCTGAAATAAGAACAAGAAAAAAGAAGAAGGCATTTTATTTGAATGAATGATAAACTTGATTTTAGATGTCTGGCCCAAGAGCCAAAAATAAACACTGGAAAAAATCATTTGCATTTCCATTAGGTAGGTATATGAGAAGGAAAACATGGACATAAAAGTGGAATAACAGAATTAAGAAAGAATTTAAGAATAGAAAGAGAACAACACAAAAAGAAGGGAGAGTAAGAGACAGAGATTTAAGTTGCTATTATCACTGACTACAGTGGTAACTCAGGAACTCCCAGTCTCAGAATGCCTACTTCTGGTCTTAGAGCAACACAACTCCTAAAATTATCATATACAGCTGAGTATCTAATTACATAAAAGTACTTTCTACTCACTATTTCAACTGTAACGTTATAATGTGAGGGATAACCGGCTGTCCCCAAATGTAAAGACACAAGCAAGCTCAACAGCTTTTAGAAAGGACATAACTAACTGGATGAAGCAGCTGGAAGCAGGAGAGAAAGCAAACAAACAAACAAACCAAAAAGCTCAACTCTTTTTTAATTACCCTTCTATATCATTCTCAATAAGTCCTTGACAGACATATAAATTGTAGAATATATCTTAATGATTTTGTGTACATATGGGAACATTATTTCTGAACTGAGCAACACAAACTGTCTTTCAATCTTACGTCACTGAAGATAACCCTGTGGGGGTGCATCTGACTTCTACATACCGGGGTGCAAAAGAAAATACTCATGTTTTGGGCAGGTGCGCTGAGCTGTGAGCACATATGTGTAGGTGTAAAACTATATTCCTGAAATCTTATAATTTTGTAAAGTAATGTTATTGTCAATAATAAAAATCATTTGTAAAAAAGGAAATACTCCTTCCTGTAAGGCATAAAAACAAAAGTAAATATATGTACAATAAAATAATTTCAGATGAGTATAGCAGTCTGGAGTAGAGTGGTTTGACTTAGTCAATAATGGCCTCGGTGAGGTGATGATACCCAATTGAAATTTAAATAGATATTTAATAAAAGTGATTATTTTATGTGTATATCCCATCTTCATAGCACTATTTACTTATTCAATTTTTACTATTGAGGAATTGAAGGCATTGGGAGGTTAATGACTATGTAATTGAACTCGACCTGAATTTGGCCTCCTATGTAGAGGGAACAGCAAGTTCAGGAACCTTAAGTTGAAAATGAGCTTGACAACTAAGCATGAGAAGGGGAAGTATATACTCTGTGAAAACAAAAACAAGTGAAAGTAAACTTAATGCCACTGGAGTTAAATGATAAACTGGTATGATCCAAAATATATGTTTTGTTTTGATATATATATATATATATATATATATATTTCTTTTTTTTTTTTTAAGCGAGAGAGAAAGAGATACAGTGCTCTGGTCTGCAGAGCACTGCTAAGTTTTGTCTTATAGTGGTGCTGAATATTGAACCTGCAACCTCAGAACGTCAGGTATGGAAGAATATCAAAGGAGATCATCTGGGACCATAACAAGGCAGGACTAAAATGACTCCAGGAACCTACCAAATCACCAGAGTGAGGGATTAAGCTAAGAAGCCTACTTATAGTTTAAAAGCCCTCAGGCTATCATAGCCTACAGGGAAGAAAAAGAACAAAAGAGGCTTTAACAGCCACTGTGCTACAACTCATGGATTAAAATAATATTGAAACAACTGTCAATTTCCACAACTGTGAACCACTGAAATACCTTACTTAGACACAAGTCAATACAGGCAAGAATGATCACTAATTTGAAAAGTACTGAGAGAGGGACCTCATATGTAGAATGGTTAAACCTACAAGAAGAAATATTGAGAAATGAAGCAAGACAAGAGTCCAGCTAAAAGCCCCCAAAGGTTGAAGCACAAAATAATGAGGTCAACATCCAAACACTAGTTAAGGAAATAATCACGGGAGTGAGTGAAGAGTTTGAAAGAATTATCATCAGAAATAGAAACAACAAATGAGACTCTGGAAGAAAACACTAAATTATCTCAAGGTTATTACAGAGCTGAAAGCTGAAATAGCTGAGCTAAGAACACAACTAGCTGAACAAGCTAAAACAGTATCAGATCAGGGTAACAAAATAGTAACTCCAGAAAACAGTAGAGGGGAGAGAGTATAGACTAAATGACACTGAAGACAGAATTAGCAAGATTGAGGACAAATAAGAGACAACTAAAAAAGAAGAGATCTCAAAAAGAGATTAAGAGATATTGAAAACAACTGCAGAGACCTACGGGACGACTTCAAAAGAAATAATATATGCAGTATTGGCTTACCAGAAGAAAAGAGAGGGAGAGGAAGAAAACAAAGTATCTAGGAATAAACCTAAACAAAGAAGTGAAAGACTTGTATACTGAAAATTATGATTCATGACTCAAGGAAGTTGAAAAAGACACAAAGAAGTGGAAAGATATTCCATGTTCATGGGTTGGAAGAATTAACATCATCAAAATGAATATACTACCCAGAGCCATATACAAATTTAATGCTATCCCCATCAAGATCCCAAGCACATTTTTTAGGAGAATAGAACAAATGCTACAAATGTTTATCTGGACCAGAAAAGACCCAGAATTGCCAAAACAATCTTGAGAAGAAAGAACAGAACTGGAGATATCACACTCCCAGATCTCAAATTGTATTATAGGGCCATTGTCATCAAAACTGCTTGGTACTGGAACATGAATAGACACACTGACCAGTGGAATAGAACTGAGAAACCAGAAGTAAGCCCCCACACCTATGGACATCTGATCTTTGACAAAGGTGCCCAGACTTTTAAATGGGGAAGCAGTCTCTTCAACAAATGGTGTTGGAAAAAACGGGTTAAAACATACAGAAGAATGAAACTGAACCACTATATTTCACCAAATACAAAAGTAAAGTCCAAGTGGATCAAGGATTTGAATATTAGACCAGAAACTATCAGATACTTAAGAGGAAAACATTGGCAGAACTCTTTCCCACATAAATTTTAAAGACATCTTCAATGAAACAAATCCAATTACAAAGAAGACTAAGGCAAGTATAAACCTATGGGACTACATCAAATTAAAAAACTTCTGCATAGCAAAAGAAGCCAATACCCAAACCAAGAAACTCCTCACAGAATGGGAGATCTTTACATGCCATACATCAGGCAAGAGGCTAATAACCAAAGTATATAAAGAGCTTGCCAAACTCAACAACAAGAGAATAACCCCATCAAAAATGGGGAGAGGACATGGTCAGAATATTCAGCACTGAAGAGATCCAAAAGACTGAGAAACACATGAAAAAATGCTCCAAGCCTTTGACTGTCAAAGAAATGCAAATAAAGACAACAATGAATACCACTTCACTCCTGTGAGAATGTCATACATCATAAAAGGTAACAGCAGCAAATGCTGGAGAGGTTGTGGGTTCAAAGGAACCCTCCTGCACTGCTGGTGGGGATGTCAATTGGTCCAACCTCTGTGGAGAATAGTCTGGAGAACTCTCAGAAGGCTAGAAATGGGCTTATGCTATGATACTGTAATTCATCTCCTGGGGATATATCCTAAGGAGCCCAACATACCCATCCAAAAAGATCTGTGTATACCTATCTTCATAGCAGCACAATTTATAATAGCCAAAACCTGGAAGCAACCCAAGTGTCCAACAACAGACAAGTGGCTGAGCAAGTTGTGGTATATATACACAATGGAATACTACTCAGCTAGCTATTAAAAATGGTGACTTCACCGTTTTCATCTCATCTTGGATGGACTCTGAAAAATTCATGTTAAGTAAAATAAATCAGAAAGAGAAAGACGAATGTGGGATGACTTCACTCTCAGGCAGAAGTTGAAAAAGAAGATCAGAAGAGAAAACACAAGTAGAACCTGCATCGGAATTGGTGTACTGCACCAAAGTAAAAGACTATGGGGTGGGTGGGGGGGAGAATACAGGTCCAAGAAGGATGACAGAGGACCTAGTGGGGGTCGTTTTGTTATATAGAAAACTGGAAATGTTATGCATGTACAAACTATTGTATTTACTATTGAATGTAAAACAGTAATTCCCCAATAAAGAAATTAAAAAAAGAACCTTAGGCATGAAAGTCTTTTGCAGAACCATTATGCTACCTTTCCAGTCCCTGAAATATATATATATTAATTTTTATTTATAAAATGGAAATATTGACAAGACCATAGGATAAGAGGGGCACAGTTCCACACAATTTCCACCACCAGAACTCCATATCTAATCCCCTTCCCTTGACAGCTTTCCTATTCTTTATCCCTCTGGAAGTAGGAGGTCTGGCTTCTGTTATTTCTTCCCCGCTGAACATGGGCATTGACAGGTCCATCCATACTCCCAGAAACACCCCCTACCCCCAACTCTCCAAGAGAAAACTGCTTGAAAATTCAAAGTACCATTTGGGAAAGATGACTTTTTTGTATTTGTTCTCTCCCCAGCCCTCTTCTTCCTTCCTTCCCTCCCTCCATAGAGGCAGGGAGTGGGGCAGAGAAGAGACAACAGCACCAACACTTTTATTTTTAATTTCTTTATTGGGGGATTAATGTTTTACATTGAACAGTAAATACAGTGATTTGTACATGCATAACATTCCACATAATACAACCCTCTCTAGGTCCTCTGTCATCCTTTTTGGACCTTCTGCCTGAGTGTGAGATCATCCCATATTCATCCTTCTGTTTCTGACTTGTTTTACTTAACATGATTGCTTCAAGCTCCATCCAAGATGGGCTGAAAATGGTGAAGTCACTATTTTTAATAGCCTAGTAGTATTACATTGCAATACTTTCTTTGTAATGTAATGGGCACTGGGTTTGAGCCTGGGTCACACACATAGTAAAGCAATACACTATGTAAGTGAGCTATTTTGCTGGTTCAAATTTTCTTTCTTACTTGAGTCAATGAATTAACTTTTGCCACTGTTCCCAGCAGCCTTTTTTTTTTCCTACTTGATAAGACAGAAAGAAATTGAGGGGCCAAGAGAGGTAAGGAGACAGAGAGACACCTGCAGACCTGCTTCTCCACTCATGAAGCTTTCCTTTTGCAGGTGGGAAGTGACGTTGACCCCAGATCCTTGTCCATGGTAATGTGTGCATTCAACAAGGTGCACCATTGCCTGGCCCTTAAAGATGATTCGTTTACATTCCCTCAACTATATCATGTCGACAAGCATAACAAAGATTGATTTTGGAGAAAGTCGGGCAGTAACGCAGTGGTTAAGCGCAGGTGGCGCTAAGCGCAAGTACAGGCATAAGGATCCCAGTGAAGCCCCCAGCTCTCCATCTGCAGGGGAGTCGCTTCACAAGCGGTGGTGCAGGTCTGCAGGTGTCTGTTTTTCTCTCCCCCTACCTTCCCCTCCTCTCTCCATCTCTCTGTCCTATTAAACAACGACAACATCAATAACTACAACAATAAAACAACAAGGGCAACAAAAGGGAATAAATAAATAAAGGGTATAATTTTAAAAAAACAGATGACTTTGGTGGGCCAGGTGGTAGCGCACCTGGTTAAGCGCACATGCTACAGTGTAGAAGGAACCAAGTTCAAGCACCTGGTCCCTACCTGCAGGGGGAAAGCTTCATGAGTGAAGCAGGGCTGCAGGTGTCGCTCCTCTATCTCTTTCCCTCTCTATCTTCCCCTCCCCTCTAATTTTTTTTTTTCCTCCAGAGTAATCACTGGGGCTCAGTGCCTGCGCTATGAGTCCACTGCTCCTAGAGGTCATTTTTTTCTTCATTTTATTGGAGAGGACAGAGAGAAACTGAAGGAAGAGGGGGAGACAGAGAGGGAGAGAGAAAGATAGACACCTGCAGACCTGCTTCACCGCTTGTGAACCGACCCCCGTGCAGGTGGGGAACCAGGGCCTTGAATCCAGATCCTTGTGCCGGTTCTTGATCTTCTTACTACGTGTGCTTAACCCATTGTGCCACCACCTGGCTCTCCCCTTTCAGTTTCTCTCTAACTCTGTCCAATAATATATGTATTTTAAAAAATGTTTTAAAAGATGGATTTCTTTATGATTATTAATACTCTCATAGGATGTCCAAAGGAGTTCTAATTTTTGTAATTAATTCAATGATCAGTGAAAAAGGGAGGGAGAGAACCAGAGCATGCAGGGGTTCAAACCTGGAGCATCATGATTGTCCTTTTTATTTATTTATTTTGCCTCCACTATGAATCCAATGCTCCTAGAGGCCATTTTTGGTTGCCATTATTGTTACTGCTATTGCTGTTGAATAAGACAGAGAGAAATTGAGAGAGGAGAGGAAGGTAGAGAGGGAGAAAGACAGACACCTGTAGACCTGCTTCACCACTTGTGAAGCATCCCCCTGCAGGTGGGGAGCCAGGGCTCAAACTAGAATCCTTACACTGGTTCTTGTGCTTCGCACCATGTGCTCTTAACCCCCTGCACTACCACTCAGCCCCCCAGTATCCAATGTTTTATCCACTGTGCCACTTTCCAGGCCTCAAGTTCCAAATTTTAAATTGGGAATTTGATTTGTCTTTAGAAATTTCTTCTCTAATTTGGTCCATACTCCCAGAAGGGGAGAAATGTTAGGGGAAGATGATCTGAGGGCTCTAAATTCCAATTCCATTAGGAGACCTGGGGGTCAGAGGAGAAAAGAGTCACTCAGAAGTAGTAGGTGTGACTTAGAATGGAAGAGAAGAAGCCAGAACCACTGGGAAAAAATATATATATATGACAGATAGATATTTATAGAAATAATAGTCAACCTATATTTGTGATTTTGGATGAATTAACAGTTTCCAGTGGAGAGAATGGGGACACAGAACTCTGGTGGTGGTAAAGGTGTGGAATCATACCTGTTAACTTATAATTTTATAAATCAACATTAAATCACTAATAAAAGAAAAGGAATTTCTGGAGCTGGTAGCATACCAGGTAAGCACACATAGTATGAAGTCAAAGGACCTGCTCAAGGATCCCAGTTTTGAGCCTCCAGCTCCCCCACTTGCAGGGAGGTCAATTCACAAGCGGCGAAGCAGGTCTGCAGATGTTTCTGTCTCTCTCACTATATCCCCCTGCCCTCTCAAGTTTCTCCCTGACCTATCCAATAAAAATGAAAAAATGGCCTCCAGGAGCAGTGGATTCGTAGTACACCAAGCCAAGCAATAACTCTGGAGGCAAAAAAAAAAAAGGAATTTCCCTCTGTAAGAGAAAAAAACAACAGATATTCAGAATTCCACATGCTACTGCAGTAAAGATTTGGGTGTGATCTCAACACATTTGTGTATTCATATTTCAAAATTATGTGATACATCATGAGAAATTAGAAATTCTTCAGTCACTTTCACTCTTACGTCAAAATTTTACATTCCAATAAGCCAAAACAAACCAAAATGTTTACAGATCATGGTATAGAAAGAAAGTCTGTCATCCTATGGTTTTGTCAGTGTTTCCTTTTTATAAATAAATAAATAAGTGAAAGAAAGTCTGTCATAGTGACCCTGTTCAAATATGAATAATATAATAAAGACTGGTTGTTCTTTTAGCACACTGACTTTGGAATGAAAAACTTGTTGAAACAAACCTCACCTAGCATGAAGACAGGCAACAGTCTGGGAAAGAGAAGACATTTATAGTATTGTGCTTTGTTTTCACACTACAATAGAGTTCTTGAAAGGAAGCCCTATTTACCAATGCCAATCTCCTATCATTAAGTTTCCCAAAGAGCTCTCTCCCCATACTTAAGAACATGCTACCTCTTACAAAAGGAGCTGTGAATACTTTAGTAAATTCTTGTTCAAATATTTTAAAACACTGGGAATGAGATGTCCTGCCATACAAAAAAGAAAATTCCAAAAAAAGAAAATTCCAGAAACTACCACAATTTTGTAAGAGCCAAATATAGCAGCCCATATAAAGAAACAAAAGTATTCTGAAGGCTAGTATGTTCATAGATCTAGCAGAAAAGGTGGGGCCTGCAGCTCCTAGGCTGATGCTGTATATAATATGGGTCTCTTGACAATGTACACACCTATGATAGCACTGCAGCATTAAAGCTGACATACCAAGTTATGTCACCAGCATATTCATCAATTATTCCTCTATTACTCTTTAACTGTAAAGGTTTTATCTTATTGGGGCTGGAGAACTAGCTCATTTGGAAAGTGTGCCACTTTGTCACATATATGACAAAGTGACCTGTGACCCAGGTTCAAGCCCAGCCCCCACAACATTGAAGGAGGTTTTAGTGCTTTGGTTTCTTTCACTGTTTTCTCTCTGTCTTCTCTGTCTCTGTGTGTGTGTGTGTGTGTGTGTGTGTGTGTGTGTGTGTGTGTGTGTGTGTGTGTGTGTGTGTTTAAGAAAGGAGGGGGGTATGGCTATGGAGTGGTAGCTGCCAGATCACTCCCATGATCAACTAGATAAAACAATAAAATATCACCTGGAACCTCACCTCATTGAAACTGGAACTTCTTTTTTAAAAAATATTTATTTTCCCTTTTGTTGCCTTGTTGTTTTATTGTTGTAGTTATTATTGTTGTTGTTGTTGTTGTTGATGTTGTCGTTGGATAGGACAGATAGAAATGGAGAAAGGAGGGGAAGACAGAGGGGGGGAGAGAAAGATAGACACCTGCAGACCTGCTTCACCACCTGTGAAGCGACTCCCCTGCAGGTGGGGAGCTGGGGGCTCAAACCCGGATCCTTGCTGGTCCTTACGTTTTGCGCCATGTGCGCCCAACTCCCAAAACTGGAACTTCTAAGGGAAGTGGAACTTGGACTATGTTTGGTGTACTGCACCAAAGTAAAGGACACTAGGGGGAGTAGAGGTTTTCAGATCCTGGTACAAGATGGTGGGGGAGGAGCTAGCCTGGGGGTGAGAGTGTTTTGTACAAAACAAATTTTATACATATACCAACAACTGTATTTCCTATAAACCACTGATCTCCCTAATAGTAATAATAATAATACTTAAAAAAAAAAACTGGAACTTCTAAAGAAACTCACTGAGCCACAGGTGGGTACAGACACACATGGAAAAGAGTAAGGGAGAAACTCTCAAAAGAAAACAGTCTGAGATGGCAGGCAGTGTGCCCTCTTGGTAGCTACACAGCACAGCACAGGGTTGGACCCAAGAAGGAAAAGAATTAGTTAAAGTATTTCCACATGAAAAGAAGCAAAGGAATTTCAACTCTAAATGAGGTGATCAGTAGAATAGAACCATTATCACAAACAACAACCGGAGAAAAAGACCTAACAATGAGAAGGGCAAAATGGACAGAGCATTATGACCAATGCTGGTGAACCAAGGTCCACCTTTAAAAAAAAAACAAAAAACTGTCATAGATATTGTAAGTTAGACACAATCCTCATAATAACTAAATGACGTTCTTTTTTTTTTTAAGACTTTTATTTTATTTATGAGAAAGATAGGAGAAGAGAGAAAGAACCAGACATCACTCTGGTACACGTGCTTCCAGGAATTGAACTGGGACCTCATGCTTGAGAGTCCAAAGCTGGGAGTCCGGCAGTAGTGCAGTGGGTTAAGCGTGTGTGGTGCAAAGTGCAAGGACCGGAGTAAGGATCCCGGTTTGAGGTCCCGGCTCCCACCTGCAGGGGAGTTGCTTCACAGGCAGTGAAGCAGGTCTGCAGGTGTCTATCTTTCTCTCCCCCTCTCTGTCTTCCCCTCCTTTCTCCATTTTTCTCTCTGTCCTATCTAATAACAATGACAACAATAACGACAATGATAATAAATATAACAACAATAAAAAAAAACAACAAAGCCAACAAAAGAGAATCCAAAGCCTTATCACTGTGCCACCTCCCGGAACACCCAGTGACATTCTTTAAGTAAACTGAACAACTTGTCCAAGAATTTGTGTGGAGCCACAAAGGAACCATAAACTGTCAAAGCACTTCAGAGAAGAAAGGAAGTAAATAAGAGGTATCACACTCCCCAATTTCAGTTTATACTACAAAGCAGTAACGATCAGAACGGTGTGGTACTAGAGTAAGAGTGGACACCTGAAACAATGGAACAGAATCAAGAGCCCAAATATGATCCCACACACATGCAGCTACCTAATATATGACAAAGGGGTCAAAACCATTCAACTGGGAAAAGGTTTCCTCAACAAATGATGCTGGGAAAACTGCACAGCCACATGTAGAAAAGTGAGACAGGCCACTATTTAACAACACACACCAAAAATCAGATCAAAATCGATCAAAGACCTATGTATTAGACCAGAAACTCAAAAGTCCCAGTATTTGCCTGTTCTTGCCTGGAGCTTGAAAGAGTAGTATTGGGTGGGGTGAGTCAAGAATGAACACAAGATTACCTCACTTATAGGTGGAACAGAAATGGGAAAACTCAAAGTAAAGCTCGGACTGGGGATAGTGCACTGTACTAAAGCAAAGGACTCTAGGGAAGGAGTAGAAGAGAGGGGTGGGGGAGGAGGGAGGTGACTTTGGGTCTTAAGTTGAGATGTGAAGGTGTTTTGAAGGCACCCATCATGCAGGAATGGGAAATTGTGCCCATATGGCAACAAGTGTACAGTAAATCAGTAACTCTCAATAAAATGGGGGAAAAATCAATGTATTAATTAAACAAATCTACTCTGGAAAAATCAATTACTATACAAAAGCACTAGCTATGAAGAGTTTTTCACCGTGCAGGTTAGAGTTTATGTTTAAAATGCATTTTTAGTTTCTTAATAGTCAGTAAAAAGTTCAATAAGGGCAGGTCCTTTGGAAACATGGTCTGAGCAATTGAAATAAAAACAATTGATAAGTCATGGCTCATTATTCATACCTTCTGAAAGTCCTTACTTCACGTAGCATGTGAACTGTGGGAGTTTCCAAATTTTGGCTATATCTAACAGCAATTACTGTAGAACTTATAAAACAGTAAGACACATAAGAGCAGCATTCAGTGCAGTGCATTTTAAATGCAGTCCTGGAGAATAAACCCAGAGCCTCAAACATGCACAATACTGCTGAGTCAGTCACCTCCCAAATTTTTCCCCCCTCATTACCTTTTGAGAGGAAGAAGGGGGCAGTAAGGCACTAGGCCACTAGCTCCACTCCAACACCCATGGAACTCCCCTGGTGATGTCATTAGAGCTTCCATATTGTGCTGGGGATCAAACCCAAGAACTGAGACATGCATGTAAGACCTGTAAAACACCTCCTAGGTCTAAGCACGGTGCATTCTGAAGACATCTGTGCAAGCAACAAGCACAATGCGGATAGGAAAAAAGAAAAAGTAAAAGCACACCAGCATGAACATCTTCAATTATTTTGGTAGCACGTCATAAAAATGGAAAGGTTCTAAAGCAAAGAGAAATGGCACACACTGAAAGAAATAATTTGAATATAGTAACCCAGAAGTCTTAGGTGCTATGAAAAAAAAAAAAAGAATCAACAGAGAATTATGAGTGTTTTTAAATATCCGAGAAGGAAAATAAGGGGGATATCGAAGAATTTTATCTGGATCACTGTGACAGGCACTGGAGGTTGTTATCCTATATCCACTTTCCCTTTCTTCCTTAATACCAAAATAAGCTTTAGCTAAGTACATGCCAGAATGAAGATGATATTTCCTAGTCCCTAGTGTAGTCATGTATGATCATGTAATTGAGTTAAATCTAACAGGGCTAAGTAAGTGTATTAAGTATGATTTTCAGGAAATAATCCTTAAAGGAAGTAAATACTTTATTCTTTTGGACCACCCTCCTTCCTGCAGGCTGGAATATGGATGAAATGACGAAACACAAGCAAGCATCTTTCACTATGGAGAAGACATGGTATCTATGCCAAGAATATCAAAGCAATAAAAATAAAAACTGGTTCTTGACACTGTGGAAGTATCACCAGCCCTGAGTTATCTATCTCTGAACTTTGTCTACCTAAGAGACACACTGAATTATATAATGTTTAAAACCACAATTATTTTATTCTGGTAAGGTCACACAAATGGTTGATAATAAATAATTCTAATACAGAATCTAGTGTCAAAAATAGGATGCTTTCAGAACTCTGGTGATGGGGATGGTGTGGAGTTGTATCCATTATTTTGTAATTTATAAATCAGTAATAAAATTTTTAATAGGGTGCTTTATAAAAACACTAAGTGGTACTGGCTAAACTGAATGAAAGAATCTATGGTTAATAAACCTTCCTTGCAATAAATACTAAAAGAATTCTCTGTGAGATGAGAAGAAACTAGAAAGTAACTGAAATCCACATGGAGCCTCCACAACAATGGAGGAAGCTTTGGTGCTATGGTGCCTTTCCCTCTCTCCCTCTGAAAAAAACCAGCTCAGAGCAAGTGAAATGTTTTCAAAATTATACCCACTAGGATAGCTAGAATCAAAAAGTTAATTATCTTACAAGTATTGTAGAGAATGCAGAAAGTTTGGGAATCACATGATTTTATTCGAATGAAAATCTAGAAGAAAATCCATAGATGAAGTAAATTAGTGATTCTCTACTTGGAAAGGGTGTAGGGGCTAAGGGACTAAAGATGAAAAGATTCTGATCATTAAATAGTAGCTCTATTATATTATTATTTGCCTTCAGGGTTATCGCTGGGGCTCAGTGCCTGCACTATGAATCCACTTCTCCTGGAGGCCATTTTCCCCATTTTGTTGCCATCGTTGCCACTGCTGTTGTTAGATAGGACAGAGAGAAATCGAGAGAGGAGGGGGAAATGGGGGTGAGGGGGGATAGACACCTACAGACCTGCTTCACCCATGAAGCTACCCTCCTGAAGGTGGGTAGCTGGGGACTCGAACTGGGATCTCTAGGCTGGTTCTTGCGCTTCACACCATGTGCACTTAACCTGTGGTGCTACTGCCCGTCCCCCACCTCTCTCTATTATTGCCACCAGTGTTAGCACCAGAGCTCAGGCCTGCAGGACAAATCCACCATTTCCTGTGACCATTTTTTTTTATTGTGTATGTGTGTGTGTGTGTGTGTGTGTGTGTGTGTGTGTGTGTGTGTGTGTGTGTGTGTGTGTGTGTTTATAGAGACTGAGAAATTGAGAGGGAAGGGGGAAATACAGAATGAGAAAGAGAGACACCTGCAGCACTACTCTACCACTCAAAAAGTAGCAGGAACTTGAATCCAGGTCCTTGAGCATGGTTTTATGCACTTTGCTGGTTTTGGGGTTGTTTATTTTTTTTTTGAACAGATAAATCTTTTTAAATGATGATATGTGCAACGAAGTCAGACACTAAAACCACGTATCGTGCTCTGGGAGGTGGCGCAGTGAATAAAGCACTGGACTCTTAAGCATGAAGTCCTGAATTCAATCCCTGGCAGTACATGTACCAGAGTGCTGTCTGGTTCTCTCTCTCTCCTCCTGTCTTTCTCTCTGTAGCGCAGCGGGTTAAGCACACATGGCGCAAAGCGAAAGGACCAGTGTAAGGATCCCGGTTTGAGTCCCCAGTTCCCCACCTGCAGGGGAGTCGCTTCACAAGTGGTGAAGCAGGTCTGCAGGTGTCTTTCTTTCCCTCCCCGCCTCTGTCCACTTATCTGTTGTTGTCCTATCCAACAACAATAGCAATAATAACTATAACAATAAAACAAGGGCAACAAAATATTAAAATAAATATTTTAATAAATAAATAAAGTTTTGGGTTTTTTTTTTTTTCTGAACAGATAAATCTTTTTCAATGATGATGTGCAACGAAGTCAGACACTAAAACCACGTATGGTGTGGTCCGGGAGGTGGTGCAGCGGATAAAGCATTGGACTCTCAACATGAGGCCCCAAATTCAATCCCCAGCAGCACATGTACCAGAGTGCTATCTGGTTCTTTCTCTTTCTCCTCCTATCTTTCTCATAAATAAATAATTTTTTTAAAAAACCTCGTATCACATTATTCCTTTTATGCAGAATAAGAAATTTAGAGACAGAAAAGTAAGTTACTTGTCTGGTGCTTGGGGAGTAAATGACAATAGAGACATGTGGGGGTCCTTTTAAGAGTGCTGCAAATTGTTCTGAATTGGATAGAGGTAGTGTGTGTGTGTGTGTGTGTGTGTGTGTGTGTGTGTGTGTGTGTGTGTGTGTGTGTGTATCCTAGTAGATAAAATAAAAACTACTGAATCGCGCTTTTTTTTTTTTTTTAAGTATGCCGGTCTCTTACTGAATCATGCATTTTTAAAAGGTAAGTTTTCTGTGTAATGTACAGCTCAATTTAAAAAATACACTACAGGGGGAGTTGGGCGGTAGTGCAGCGGGTTAAGCGCATGTGTTGCAAAGTGCAAGGACCAGCGTAAAGATCGCAGTTCAAGCCCCCCAATCCCTACCTGCAGGGGTGTCGCTTCACAGGTAGTGAAGCAGGTCTGCAGGTGTCTCTTTCTCTCCTCTGTCTTCCCCTCCTCTCTCCATTTCTCTCTGTTCTATCCAACAATGACGACATCAACAATAATAACTACAACAACAATAAAGAAAACAACAAGGGCAGCAAAATGGAAATAAATATTTTTTAAAAAAGTGTAAAAAAATACACTACAGAGTTCAAACTGAATAGAATAAAAAATTACTGCTGCAACAGGATATTTCTAAATGAAACTACTTTTTCACTATAAGTGCACAATGGCAAAAAAAAAGAGGAAAAAAAGGCACATTCATGAATTCAAATTGGACCACTTCCTCTATTCATGCTAAATTGCCAGCAATCCTACCTACCACTGCTATTGCATTGTTTATGTACTTGTAAATAAACACAGTGAAATGAAAGATAACATCTTAGCATCATTATAGAAACAGTTTGAACTTGTGATTCCCTGAAAGTGAATTGGTATTTCCCTTCCCAATAGTCCATTCACAGACTCCCTCTGCAAAGTCCTGAACTAAACTATAAATAAGTTCTTAGAAACGGGTCAAACACACCTAGTATTTACACATAACACAGCATGGTGAGTTAAAAAAGGAACACAGGCAATTTTTGTCAGGCAGACTTAGGTCCAAATTCCAGAGTTGCTATTTAGATTGAGAGCTTAAATTCTCTTTGCCTCAGTTTACTGTGCTATAAAATGAAGATAACTAACCACAACTAGGCTATATGATCTTAAGCTAGCTAGTAATCTCCATGGAGATAACTCCTCTTAGAATTACTGTGAAGAATAAATGGAATAACTTATGAGAAGCATTATAACAACGATGACACGAAGAACAAAGCTTTCATTAGTCAAGCATTTCCAGAACTTAAATATATTACATCCCACTCATATTCTTTTGCAGCAATCTTACAAAGCATTCTGCCAAGATGTATAGACATGATTTTAAAGACAAGGAGCTACTTGAGAAATTAGTGATCTCACTGACTTCTGAGTAAATACTATAAGCATTTAATGGTATAAAAATTTTCAACCTAATGATAAACTTACTTTCTCAGTTTTACAGGGACAGTGTGAGAGATTCTATATCATGGTATAATGTAGGAGATTCCTTAAACTGCCCCTTTAACATGAAAGACTATGGTTCAAGGAGATAGCAAAGTGGTTTACACAACAGCCCATGCCGGATGCTCAGTGCTAACAGGCTCAACCCCGAGGACCACCAGAAGCCAGAGCTGAGTAGTGCTCTGGCAAAAAGAAATGAGAGAAGAGAGGGAAGGGGAAATGGGTGAAAGAAGGGGAAGGAGAGAGGGGAGAGAAACAAGAAGAGACACTGCATCCCAAACCTAGCTTTTGTAGAAACCTCAAACTGTTCCAAAAACAGGTCTTGGGAAAATTATGCAAATTGTCTTTGTATACCACTAGTGTTTTTTTCAGTGTTTCTTTAAAAATGTAAAAAGAGGATCCGTAAGGCAGCTCTGGTGGAAGAGCTTATTGTACACAAAGAGCCGCCAACACCAGCTTCCTAAGTAATGGAGCACTGCTGTGGAGTTGCTTCTTGTTGCTCTGTGTGTCTTTCTCCCACTCTGTTTCCATCTACTGGGGGTGAGAAGGTTGTACCAGCACAACAATAAGTCCCAGAAGCAGGAAAAAAGCAAAAATATTTCACTGGGGTAAAACTCCCAACAACATTTGACTAAAGTAGTTTCTGTTCTGTCCTCATTAAGATCATTAATGAGACAGAACAGAAGACTACAGCTAAGAAATCCAAAGATTCCTGACTTAAGTGTTTCCAACTTAAAGAAATCCCCTTTTGGGAGTAGAGGGAAGAACAACTTTAAGAATGCTGTGTACACAGTTGACATTAACCATTTCAGTGATATGACTGAACCAGCAAATTTTCTATATAAATAAAACGCCAGCTTGGTCCCAAACATGGCATGTTTATCTATGTATTTCTAAACATCTCTGGGTACAGCCTGCTCTACCTTCAAATGCTAACCAGATAATGAAGAGCAGAGTAAGAGAAAACCATCCTGTTCAATCAAAATCTGATCTAATAGAGCTCTGAAAAACTCCTGGGAATTCATGAATTGTTCAGTGCCACTATTCTGCACCACCCACATATCCCAGCTCAAAAATGGATAAATCTAACTTGGAAATTCAAACTCTATTATAAAAACCCAATCACTTCTTGGAAAGAAAAAAAAAAAAAGAATAAAACCAGAAAGGGAATATTCTCTAAACTAAGTAGACAAGATCCTAATTACATCATTTCCTCTAAGACAGAAAGGCAACTGGTTCTATGAGGGAGACTATCCAGAGTTGAGTAAGTGTCTTACAAGATAAATAGTAGGAAATTCTCATGTCCTGTAAAGGCATGCCAGTCTTCAAACATTTTTCTAATACTTGCTTAATACAAGCACTTAAAATAATCATTACTCCATTGTTCATTCTTTAAAAAGTTAATTCTAACAATTCTAACCTCTCTAAAACGTGTTTTCATCTAATTTATAGTTTATTATCAATAGTAATGTTTATTAAAATAATAGTAAACTTTTAAGTCATCAGACAATGTAGAGCCTACCAATATCAATGTTTATAGCCTTCCTTAGACTCAAACATTGTGGAAGAAATCTGAAATGAGAACCATGATTCTCCCTAGGCAGCAGTGTTCCAATACCACCATAAGATATAGGTCCTCTCAGAAAAGAAGACTAAAAAAAAATTTTTTTAAATATTTATTTCCTTTTGTTGCCCATTTTTATTTTATTATTGTTGTAGTTATTATCGTTGTTGTTATTGATGTCGTCATTGTTAGATAGGACAGAGAGAAACGGAGAGAGGAGGGGAAGACAGAGAGGGAGAGAGAAAGAGAGACACCTACAGACTTGCTTCACCACCTGTGAAGTGACTCCCCTGAGGTGGGGAGCCATGGGCTCGAACTGGGATCCTTACTCCGGTCCTTGCACTTTGCGCCACACGCACTTAACCTACCACCTGACTCTCTAGAAGTCAAGTCTTAACTATAAGAAATAGGAAACCATGTACTTTTTCTTTTTTAACCACAGCACTGCTCAGGCCTGGCTTATGGTAATGTGGGGTATTGAAGCAGGGAGTTCAGCACCTCAAGCATGGATGTAGTCTGCATAACCATTATGCTGTCTCCACAGTCCTCCCCAAGCACTTGTGCTAAGAACCGCATCGTGCCAGTCACTAGGTTGCTAGGGTGTACACTACTGTGTTGACCAAGCATTCTTCAATCAAGAGGAAAAAAAAAAAAACACAAAATATGGGTGTGAGCATTTTATTTTGTTAAATACTTCATTTATTGGATAGAGACAGAATAACTGAGATGGGAGGGGAGAGAGAAAGACGCCTACAGCAGTGCTTGTGAAGCTTTACCCTGCAGGTGTGGACCCAGGACTTGAACCCAAGTCCTTGAAAATGCTACCATGTGCGTTCAACCAGTTGTGCCACCACACAGTCAGAATGCGAGCATTTTAAAATAAAAAATGTAACCTACAGAACTTACATTAGACTACTTTTTATTATTTTTTTTAAAGATTTTATCCATTTATGAGAAAGATAGGAGGAGAGATAAAGAACCAGACATCACTCTGGCACATGTGCTGCCGGGGATCGAGCTGGGGACCTCATGCTTGAGAGTCCAAAGCCCTATCACTGTGCCACCTCCCGGACCACACACTGCACTTCTTCAAAAAGCAATGTTCATGAACACTATGGACAAATAATTTCTGACGGTAAATATGAAAATACCTAGGGGAAATGTGCAAACTAATTTTTTCAAATCAGTGTTATGATTTATTTTGTAAAAGATTTGTTTTCAGAGTGAGAGATATCTGGGGAATGTGCCTGGGGTCTCATGTGATGTGCTCTAACTACAGAGCCACATCCCCAGTCATTGTTTTTAAATTTTTTTAAGAACTTAAGGGTTGGAAGACAGTTCAGTGTTAACAGCATAGGACTTTATATCTGAGCCCCCAAGTTCATCCTCATAACCTCCATATACCAGAGTTAACAATGCTCTCTGTTCTCTTTCTCACTCATAAAAATAAATCTTAGGGGTCAGGTGGTAGCGCAGCAGGTTAAAGCACACATAGCACAAAGCCAAGGACTAGAGGAAGGATCCAGTTCGAGCCCCCGGCTCCCCACCTACAGGGGGGGTCACTTCACAAGCGGTGAAGCAGGTGTGCAGGTGTCTTTCTCTTCCCCTCTCTGTCTTCCCCTCCTCTCCCAATTTCTCTCTGTCCTATCTGGCAACAATGACATCAATAACAACAATAATAATAACCACAACAATGATAAAAACAACAAGGGAGGGAGTCGGGTAGTAGCACAGCAGGTTAAGTGCACATGAGCAAAGCGCAAGGACCAGCATAAGGATACCGGTTCAAGCCCCCGGCACCCCACCTGCAGGGGAGTCGCTTTACAGGCAGTGAAGCAGGTCTGCAGGTGTCTATCTGTCTCTCCCCGTCTCTATCTTCCCCTCCTCTCTCCATTTCTCTCTGGCCTATCCAAAAACAACGACATCAATAACAACAACAATAATAACTACAACAATAAAACAAGGGCAACAAAAGGGAATAAATAAATATTTAAAAAACAAGGGCATCAAAAAGGAAAATAAAATATTAAAAAATAAATAATAAATCTTTTGGGGAGAAAAAGAGGGGGAGGTGGTTAAAATACAGAAAAGTGAAACGATAAATTACAAAGCCAAATATAACAATTATAATGGACTGCCATAGCTTTTAGGTTTTTTTTTTTCCTTGCCTCCAGGGTTATTGCTAGGATTCAGTTCCTGCACTATAAGTCCACTGCTCCTGCAGGCCATTTTTTCCCATTTATTAGATAGGACAGACAGAAATTGAGAGAGGAGGAGGAGAAGGGGAGATAGAGAAGGGGAGAGGAAGACAGACACCTGCAGATCTGCTGGATCCTTGTGCGGGTCCTTGCGTTTAATACTATGTGCACTTAATCCAGTGCACTACAGCCGGCCCCCCTCAGATATATATATTTTTAAATCTAAAAACCTCACACATATGTGATTTTATCTCTCCCTGGTCAACTCATTCATTTACAGGTGAAGGTAGAAAGGAGACGCCACAGCAGCAGAGTTTCCCACCAGAATTAAGAGTGTTCATGTGGTGCCAGGGGCTCCGAACTGGGTTGTGTGAATTGCAAGGCACCAGCTACCGGTGGGCTTTCTCTCCTGCCTTGCTTCAGATTTTTTTTTTCCTCCAGGGTTATTGCTGGGATTCGGTGCCTGCACCTGGAGGCTATTTTTTCCCTTTTGTTGCCCTTGTTGTTTATCGTTGTTGTTGTTGTCATTGTTAATGGTGTTGTTGTTGGATAGGACAAAGGGAAATGGAGAGAGGAGGGGAAGATAGAGGGGAGAGAGAAAGACAGACACCTGCAGACCTGCTTCAACTATGTGAAGTGGTGGGGAGCCAGGGGCTCTAACCAGGTTCCCTTACACTGCTCCTTGCACTTCAGATTTTTTTTTTTTGCCTCCAGCATTATTGTTGGGGCTCGGTACCTGCACCTGGATACCATTTTTTCTTCCCCCTTTTGTTGCCCTTGTTGTGGTTATTATTGTTGTTGTAGTTGTTGTCGTTCATTGTTGGATAGGACAGGAAGAAACGGAGAGAAGAGGGGAAGACAGAGGGGGAGGGAAAGATAAGACACTTGCAGACCTACTTTACCACCTGTGAAGCGACTCCTCTGCAGGTGGGGAGCTGGGGGCTAGAACAGGGATCCTTAAGCCGGTCCTTGCACTTTGCACCATGTGCGCTTAACCTGCTGCACTACCACCTGACCTCCGAAACCCAGCTTTTTATGCACTCAACTAGATGCACTACTGTCGGGCTGAGCTTCACTGACGGGAGACAGACGACCCGGGACTCATGGTTGACCTGTACGCGGTATCTCTTTATTCATGCAGGACGCAGCACAATCTAAGCCGAGCTAGACTAAACTAAAACTAAACTAAACTAAAACGAACAATGTTGTCCTTATATATACTTTCCAAGTAGGGTGTGAACAGGATGTGCCATGGAGAGGGTGGAGAGAAAAGTGACTGGTGAAAATCAGGGTGTGACAAGGAGAGGGGGCAGAGCAGGCGAGAATTCTACCACTGAACCACCAATGCCCTGGAGGGAGGGTGGTGCTTTATGTAAATGTAAAAGTAATTTATGTAAATAGACCACAGCTTTGAGTGGGATCAAACCAATCCCTATACAGGCATACCGGTGCTTGGTTAAGCAGAAGCCAGGGGGAGCTGGCATACTACCCAACACACTACCACCAGCCCTGGTATCCTTTTTTTTTTTTTTTGCCTGAATTACAAATCCACTGCTCCTGGAGGCCATTTTTCCCATTTTGTTGCCCTTGTTGTTGTTGGATAGGACATGGAGAAATGGAGAGAGAACAGGGAAATGGAGAGAGAACAGGAAGAGAGAGGGGGTAGAGAAAGACAGATACCTGGCAGACCTGCTTCACCACTTGTGAAGCAGCCCCCCTGCAGGTGGGTAACTGGGGGCTCAAACCAAGATCCTTACAATGGTCATTGCACTTGGAGCCATGTGTGCTTAACCCACTGTACTACCACTCGGTCCACCGTATCCTCATTTTTAAAGAGGAACTAACAACAGTATCAACTTCAAATGGACTGTTATGAAGATTAAATGACATAAGCATAAAATGTTAAAAGTACTGCTTGACAAACATTAAGTAATTCAACAGACAGAGCAGATAAGAGGTAGGGAAATCAAGGTAACTAGTCCAGAGGCAGAGAACCCAGTCAAAATTCTACCACAGAAATACAGAAGGTGGGGTTGGATGGTGGCCATGGTTACCGGGTTTAACCCTGGTCTCAGTTCCCATCCCCATCTACAAGGGGGGAGTTCACTTGAGGAAGTTTCAATGGCATAGAGCGGTGCTGGAATTGTCTCTCCCCTCCCACCATCAATCTCTCACTTTTGAACAGAGAAAAAAAGGGGTGGGGGGAGGTGATCAGGAGTGGTGGAGTCATCATGCAGGTATCAAGTCCCAGTAAAATACTCAGTGGCAACAAAAACCTCAGTGGCAATAAAACCTGCTTTGTGGTCAGGGAAGCAGCATTGGGAAAACATGTACAGAAAAGGTCATAGCAGTCTTATTCATAATAATCAAAGAATGGAAACTACACACAGGAGTCTTCAATTGATACGTGGTTTCTAAAAAGATAAAGATATATATTGCCTCTAGGGTTATTGCTGGGGCTCAGTGCCTGCACTACAAATCCACTGCTCCTGGAGGCCTTTTTCCCCCCATTTTGTTGCCCTTGTTATTGTTATTGTTGTTGGACAGGACAGAAAGAAGTCGAAAGAGATGGGGAAGAGAGAGAGGGGGAGAAAGATAGGAACCTGCAGACCTGCTTCACTGCTTGTGAAGTGACCCTCCTGCAGGTGGGGAGCTGGAGGCTCTGCCCTGGATCCTTGCTCCTGTCCTTGCACTTTATGCCATGTGTGTTTAACACGCTGTGCTACTGGCGCCCCCACATAAAAAAAGATTTTTATCCATGTGGTCCCAGAGGTGGTGCAGTAGATAAAGCATTGGATTCTCAACCATAAGGTCCTGAGTTCGATCCCCGCAGCACATGTACCAGAGTGATGTCTGGTTCTTTCTCTCCTATCTTTCTCATGAATAAATAAATAAATAATTTATCCATAAAACAAATTCAGTACAGATATATGCTACAAAATGGATGAACCTTAAAACAATATGCTAAATGTGAGAAATTAGTGACCAAAGAGCCCATATTATAGCATTCCATTCATATGAAATATTCAGAATAAGCAAATCTACAGAATCAGAAAATAAGTTAGTGGTCATATTAGGACTGAGGGGAGAAAGGAGAGGCTGAGAGGAGGAAGGAAATGGTACAGTGACTGCTACCATCTATGGGGTCTCTTGGAAGGATACCAAAATGTTCTAAAATTGATTGCAGTAATGGCTGTACAACTCTGAATATACTGAAAACTACGCTATTGTTCAAATAGGTGTTTCATATGGAATTTGAATTATGTCTCAATAAAACTTAAAAATTTCTAAGATAAGGTGATAATAATAGAAAAAATTTCCCATGCCTCTAACATTTATAATATAAATGAAGAAGTGATTTATGCTTCACTCAGCAGGTTCAGGGAGTAAATACAGAAGTGCAGGAGGTAGAAGGGTTGGAGAGAGGTAATAAGCCAAGTTGGTTCATGGTAGTTTTCAGGTATCTATGAAACATCCATGTAGACATTATCTAGAAGGGAGCTGGATTGGTAGAACAAGGGTTTATCAGAGATTTGGGGTAAAGAAATTAAGCTAGAGGGTCAGGTGGTGGCATACCTGGTAGAGCGCATATATTACAAACTACAAGGACTGGGGTTCAAGCCCTGCGGGGGAAAGCTTCCCAAGCAATAAAGCAGTGCTGAAGATCTCTCTTGAGTGCTCACTCTACCCACTGTCTCTCAGTCTCTGTCTCTATCCAAAATAAATAAATAAATAAAATAAACTTTAAAGAAGTTACTTAGAAATAAATAGCTAATAAGCTGTGTTTGTGGGGCTGGGAGATAGTTCAGCCTAGTAGACCAGCACACTTGCATGACTGTGGCCCCAGAGGTCACTTGCTTAAAAATAAATAAATAAATAATATATGTATACACATATGTACTAATGCAAAGGTCCTCTAACAGTACAGAAAGTGATAGGCAGGGGCTAGGTGGTGGCGCACCTGGTTGAGCGCATGTTACAATGTGCAAGGACTCAGGTTCGAGTCCCTGGTTTCCACCTGCAGGGGGTAAGCTTTGCGAGTGGTGAAGCAGTACTGCAGGTGTCTCTGCCTCTCTTTCTCTCTATCCCCCCCTTCCCTCTTGATTTCTGCCTGTCTCTACCCAGTAGATAAATAAAGGTAATAAAATTTAGAAAACATAAAAAAAGAACTGGTCTGGGAGGTGGCACAGTGATAAAGCTTTGGACTCTCAGCATGAGGTCCCGAGTTCGATATCCAGCAGCACATGTGCCAGAGTGATGTCTGGTTCTTTATCTCTCCTCTTATCTTTCTCATAAAGAAAATCTTAAAAAAAAAAAAAAAAAGTAAAAGAAGGAGAAAGAGAAGGAGAAGAAGAAGGAAGTGATAGGCAGGAAAACGGCTAAAATTAAGGCTAGAGAACACTGGGGTGGGGATAAATAATATTCTAAACAGAGAATAAGAAGCCTACCAAAGATACTGAGAAGCAATACTCAAAGAGGAAAGGAAGGAGAAAATTAAATAATACAGCATTTTGAGATTATTGTGAGAAAAATTAAGTCTTTGAAGTTTAAAGAAAACTAACAATGTCAAATGCCTCAGAAGAGCCCTGTCACATTGCCTTGCTCCATGGAGGCTCCAAAGAGACTCCATAAATACTTGATGAACCAATAAATAAATATAAACAAGCAGTATGGAAAAAATAGTGACTGGTGATTTCAATTAATCTATATATCACTTTAACATAAATCCAAAGAAAATACCTTCTGGGCAAGGGTAAACAGTATAATGATTACGCAAAAAGACTCTCATGCCTGAGGCTCGAAATTCCCAGGTTCAATCCCCTTGCACCACCATAAGCCAGAGCTGAACAGCTCTGGCAAAAGAAAAGAAAGAGGTGGCCGGGTGGTGGCGCACCTGGTTAAGCGCACATTACAGTGCACAAGGACCAGGGTTTGAGCCCCCCCACCCCGTCCCTGCAGGGGGAAAGCTTCATATGTGGTGAAGCAGGGCTTCAGGTGTCTCTGTCTCTCTGCCTCTCTATCACCCCCTTCTCTCTTGATTTCTGGTTATTTCTATCAAATAAATAAAGATAAAAAGTAAAAAAAAAAAATTGAAAGAAAAAGAAAATCCCTTCTTTGAATAGGTAGGCACACAGCCTGATGCTCTTGGGCTAGATTTCAGTCCCCTCATATTTCCTCCAGTCTGGCATCCACATGCTGTGAGCAAGTTAACAGTTGGTTAACAAGTGAACAGAGTCAAGTGACAACAGCAAATGTAGACTACTCTTTCATAAGCTATAGGAGAAGGTATCTCAGAAGTCTCTGGCACCAGCAAAGTACCACAAGTTCTTCAATTCTAAAACCCACTAATAGACTACAACACACATTCTAATTACCAACATAGCTTATTGTGAATTTTGGGAGAATTCCAACCCTTAGAGAACATGTTCTATTTATAACCTAGTTAATCATTTTAAATAAAATGTTAAAAGCTTTACCAAAGTGGTGTAACAATATAATCTTTCTATACACATGAACAATGAAAGAGAAACTAAATTCTCTTAGAAAAAAGGGACAAAGTCATCAGCTGTACTATTCTCACAGGCAAAACCAAAAGTCATTCAAGTACTAACTGTGGAAATTTTAAAATACACCCAAAACTCTCTATTTTTTTTTTCTTTTTGCCTCCAGGGTTATCTCTGGGGCTCAGTGCCTGCACTACAGAATCCACTGCTCCTGGAGGCCATTTTTTTCAATTTTGTTGCTCTTGTTGTTGTTGTTGTTGTTGTTATTGTTGACATTGATGATGTTGTTGGATAGGATAGAGAGAAATCGAGAGAGGAGGGGAGAGAGGGGGAGATAAAGAAAGACACCTGCAGACCTGCTTCACTGCTTATGAAGCGACCCCCCTGCAGGGCAAGAGAGAGGGGCTCAAACAGGGATCCTTATCTTATGCTGGTCCTTGCACTTTGCGCCATGTGAACTCATCCCACTGTGCTACCACCCAACCCCCCAAATTCTCTAATTTTTAGTTGTGCCACTTCCTCCTGACTCTTCACTCAAGCACTTTAGCAGGAAATCAGCTATCATGTCTTGACAACACTTATGCCGTCTTCTGGAAAGGTCCATCTGGTAAGAAATTGAGGCCAACTGCCAACAGTAATGTGAGTGGACCATCTTAGAAGTGGATTCTTCAGCCCCAGCTCAGCTTTTAGATTACCATAGACTGAAAGCTGAGTGGTGGCACACTTGGTTAAGTGCACATATTACTATGCGCAAGGATCCAGGTTCGAATCCCTGCTCCCTACCTTTAGAGAGGACATTCCATGAGTGGTGAAGCAGGTCTGCAGGTGTCTTTCTCTGTCCCTCTCTATCACCCTTCCCCTCTCAATTTCTCTCTGTCCTGTCAAATAAAAATAAAATAGAAAGGGGAAAAAAAAAAAAGGAAAAAATGGCTGTCAAGAGCCAGGGATTTATAGTGCTAATACCAATAACCCTGGTGGCAAAAAATAAAAAATATATATATTAAAAAATAGATTACCACAGACCCAAATGTTTATTGCTGTGTTATGGTACTGATTTTTTTTTTTTAAGAATTGTTATGCTATAGTAAAAAAATTTTAAAGCTCTGGTGTAGTAAAATAAAAACTAAAGTCTCTCCCACCAAAGAAGTTACATTTATTTTTTTAATATTTATTTATTGGATAGAGATAGAGAGAAATCAAGAGGGTTTGGAAGACAGAGAAGAAAGGAAGGAGGGAAGGAGGTAGGGAGGGAGGCCTGCAACATTGCTTTGCCACTTGCAAAGCTTTCCCCCTGAAGGTGAGGACCAGGGGCTTAAACCCAGGTCCTCATTCATTGTAACATATGCACTCAACCTTGCACCATCATCTGGCCCCTATTACAATTATTTTTTAAAAAGTGACAGAATAGAGTAAAAATGACAGAGGAATGGTATATCTGACCTGTAATAAGAAAGTAAAAGGGGGGGGCAGGGAGCACTGGGTGGTAGTGCAGCAGGTTAAGCGCACATGGCACAAAGCACAAGGACTGGCATAAGGATCCCAGTTCGAGCCCCTTGGATGCTGGCTCCCCAGCTGCTGGAGGGGGGAGGGGGGCTTCACAAGCGCTGAAGCAAGTCTGCAGGTTTCTAACTCTCTCTCCCCATCTTCCCCTCCTCTCTCAATTTCTCTCTGTCCTATCCAACAACAACAACAACAATAAAAAAGAGTAACGAAAGGGGAAAAGTAGCCTCCAGGAGCAGTGGATTCATAACCCTGGAGGAAAGAAAGAAAGAAAGAAAGAAAGAAAGAAAGAAAGAAAGAAAGAAAGAAAGAAAGAAAGAAAGAAAGAAAGAAAGAAAGGAAATTAAAATAGGGACCTCAGATGCAACTCAATGGTGAAGCACATGCCTTGTACATGTAAGGCTCTGGTTTCAAGCCCTGGCACTACACACAATATAAAAGAAACAAAAATATAAATGAGAGGCAAAGAAAATATGAAATAGTAGATTGGTGGGAATCTTTGTAAAAAGATTAATTTTGATACAGAACAACAAAATTTGTGAATTACTTTAAAAGGAATTTCTAACTGGTATATAAAAGAAATCTTTTAGGGGCACCGGCACAGTCATACTCTGACCTCTGCCTCTTTCTCTCTCTTATGAAATCTTTAAGGACAATTTTTAAAAGGAAGCAGAAAAGTACAGCAGTTCATTCAACACACAAGAAAAATAAAATGCTTCCTAGATTAAGAAGGGAGAGAGTGAGGACTGGTATGTGTGAAGTCCTAAGTTTGATCCCCAGTACCATATATGCCAGAGTAATGTTCTGGTTCTCTCTCAACAAACACACCTAAAGAAAAAAATTTTTTTTTCCACTTCAGTCTAATAAAAAACAATATTTTAGCTCTGGACAACTCTTTATAGACCTTGCTAAGATCACATAAGTTGACTATATTAAGAGTAGAATATCAATAGATTCGGAGGTCTTAAATATAGAGGAAAGAGAACTTTAACTTAAAATTCTACCATGTAGGAGTGGGTAACAATTTTATGCTAAGCCTATTAGTGTTGCATATATATATATATATATATATATATATATATATATATATATATATATATCTCTGAGATGCAGAGCGGTACTTCCTACAAGAGAAAAATTTAAGCAGAAAACTTTAAAGTGAAAAATAAAATTTCTATATAATTATTTTAAAAGAATAAATGGCATAGCAACACTACAACAGTTAATACTCTCAGATATTCAAAATATCCAAACCAGAGAATTAGAGGCATTTTTTGAAGAGTAATTTGCATTAGTTCAGGGATTTTTGCAGAACAGAAAATTTTCCCCAAACAGCAGAACTGAATTTTGTTTACTCTATTTGCAACAACAGCAGAGATCAAGAAAGATTACACCTGTAATCAACTGCAATTTACATTTGCTTTGAGCTATGAACTTATTAACCTACCCTGACCTCCACTGCACCAACATGAGCAAACCCTAGGTCAAGAGGCTCAGCTTCCAGAATGTCACAGGTGTCTCTAATTTCAGACCTGCTAGTTTCCTCTCTGCCTCTGGCTAAATGACTAACAAGTCCATAAAACAAAAATAAGATCTACTAGCTAGTGTATATATTTTCTTTCTTCATAAAATAATGTCTATCAGACACACATAAAACAGCATATATCTTTTTCTTCTAAATGGCTACAATAGTTTAACACAGTGATATTCATTATATATACTAGTGCACAGGTTTAGTTAGGAGGTTGTGAAGAGTATTATCTTCTATTTCCTACCAAGTATATTCTTCAAGAGATCCAAATTTCCCTGCAACAGTAACAGGGTCTCTACATACCTAAGAGCATAGAAAAATAGAATGTATGAACCTGTAGTAACTATCCTTACTAGGACAGGAAATGTTCTGACAGAAATAGGTTTGTAGATCTATGTGAAGCTACCATCTATAGCCTTTTGTGGGTACCTGACACAAGACTGATAAATGAGTCAAACTCGTATCTGATGAGCTTTTGTTCAGACTTCTGAGCTTAAGAGAGGAATACAAGAATGCTGTGTCAAATCAAACTGTAGTGGTTACAGATGGACAAATTCTGCCACCAGTAAAAAAAAATTGTAGTTGTCAGCGATGGCCTGGCTACTGTCAAGTATGCCCTTTGTTGCCTTTAGTCTGCTATTCACATAGCTACTGAATTTCAGGGACCAGAAGAATGAACCAGTCTATCACTACCCCAAGTTGGTTTACAAAATGGGCCTGCTACAAAAAGGATTAGACTATGGGGTGTGTGTCAACTCATAGTTCCGTTGCCACCAATAATTTTCAAGTATCTGCACTGCCTCTTTGGCATTCAACACATTCTAACCAGATATTTAATATAGTCCATAGCATTAAATAAACCAAGATGACAGACTATCACAGGGTCTTAAGTGAGACTGCAAAACAATGTTTCCTTAAACAATAATCAATCTGATCTACTCTAGTTCAGTAGAAGTGAAATCATGTAGTAAAATACATTAGGAGGACAGAAGATAGCTCATTCTGTGGAGCATACATATTTGCTGTGACTGAGGACCTGGGTTTGAGCCCTGGCACCACATGAGAGCACCATGGACACAGAGCAGTCCTGTGGTCTTTGTTTCCTCCTCTCTAAAAAGGAAGCACAGAGGGCTGAGGTGAAAGCACAGAGATGTCACATCAGACTCAATTTGGTACCACCATGTGCCAGAGGCTGAGCAGCTCTGGTTCTCTCTTTCTCTTCCACCTGAAAATAATCTTAAAAACATAAAACTGGTCCAAGGAGGGCTCTTAGCAGGAGCAAGGCCCTGGGTTCATTCACTAGAACAGCACATTAAAATACAGAAAAAAAAAAAGGAGAGGAGGACATGGAGCAGTGGCAGTTGATAGAGTACACATATTACCATGTAATAGGACCCAGGTTCAAGCCCTTGATCCCCCTACAGGTGGGGCAGGGCTGCAGGCTGCTGCTGACAGGTGGGGTCACCATGCAGACACCCATCACCAGTTAATAACCCTGGTAGCAGAAAGGTTGAGGAAAGGAGAAAAGGAGGGAGAGGGGAGAAATACAAAGGAGATGTAAAGAAAAAAGATGGGAAAGAGGAAGTAAACCTGGGATATACCTTGTTTATAATTCCCAGAAATGAATGCAATTCAAGTTCATGCCAATAGATGTTTCAATCACTAAAACACAAACCAATAAATAATAACATAAACTCTTCCACTTCCTAAAGGCATTGTGGTTTCAGAGGAAGATACTGCTTATTATCTCTCTCTCTTTTTTTTTTATAAAATAAAAATATTGACAAGAACATAGGATAAGAGGGATTCCCACCACTAGAACTCCATATCCCATCCCATCCATTAGAAGCTTTCCTATTTTTTATCCCTCTGGGAGTATGGACCCGGGATCATTATGGGGTACAGAAGGCGGAAGGTCTGGCTTCTGTAATTACTTCCCCAATGAACATGGGCGTTAACAGGTTGATCCATACTCCCAGCCTATCTCTCTCTTTCCCTAGTGGAGCAGGGCTCTGGAGAGGTGGGGTTCCAGGGCACATTAGTGAGGGCTTATCTTTCTATCTTATCACATCCTTATAGCAGTGGTCGAGCAACAGAGGAAATAGCATGCCCATGCCTTCAAGGTTCCAGATTCAATCCCCACAACAACTCAGTGTTGAGCAGTACTCTGGTTAAAAATTAAAATTGAACAAACAGTGGCTGAGTTTTATAATGAGCAAAAAGGTAAAGATAGTTGGGAGTTAAATAGTATTGGGTTGTCAGAAAAGTCATGACACATTTTTGAATTAAAAACCACATCGTAACTTTTCCAACCCAACAGATTAACACTGGGCCAGCAAAATAGCTCAGTAGGATAGTGCACTGCTTTGCCAAGTGCAAGACCAAGGTTTGAGCCTGGCCCCCACAACACTGAAGGAAGGATGAGTGCTATGGTCTCAGGATCATATTCTTTCTCTCCCTCCCCCTCCCCCTCCCCCTCTCCCTCTCTCTCGTCTTTATCTACAAAAAGAAATAAAAATAAAAAATAGGAGCCAGGTAGTGGTGCGCCTGGTTAAGTGCACATACTACAATGAGGAAGGACCCTGGTTCAAGCCCCCAGTTCTCACCTGCAGGGGAAAAGCTTCACAAGTGGTAGAGCAGAGCTGCAGGTGTCTGTCTCTCTTCCTATACTCTCTTCCCTCTCAATTTCTGGCTGTCTCTAACAAATAAAGATAATAATAAAAATAAATAAATAAATAAATATTAGATAACACTAACTGAGCACTTACTATATGCTAAGGCAATGTTCTAAACATTAAATGTACTAATTCAGGGGCCAAGCAGTGGCACACCAGGTTGAGCACACACATTGAAATGAGCAAGTAAACTGGTTCAAGCCCCTGGCCCCTACCTGAAAAGGAAAAGCTTCACTAGCAGTGAAGCAGTGCTGCAAGTGTCTCTCATTATCTCTCCTCTATCTCACCCCCTTCTCATTTTCTTTTTATGCTATCAAATTAATAAGTAAAAATTTTAGGGAGTCAGATGGTGGCACACAGGGATAAGTGCAGATAGTACAAAGTGCAAGGATCCACACAAGTATCCCAGGCTCAAGCCCCCAGCTCTCTACCTACAGGGGGTCACTTCACAAGTGGTGAAGCAGGTCTGCAGGTATCTTTCTCTCCCCCTTTCTGTCTTCCCCTCCCCTCTCAATTTCTCTCTGTCCTATCCAATGAAGAAAAAAAATTGGAAAAAAAAAATGGCCTCCAGGAGCAGTGGATTTGTAGTGCTGCTACTGAGCCCCAGCAACAAACCTGGAGACAAAATAATAATAATAAAATAAAACTTTAAAAATACCTTTTAAAAATGTACTAATTCAATCCTCAAAACAATCCTATGAGATACTCTTAACTCACTTTACTTCCCAACAAATGACCTATATCCTTGAAAATTGCTTCAACTGGGGGCTGGGTGGTAGCACAGCAGGTTAAGCACACATGGCACAAAGTGCAAGGACAGGAGCAAAGATCCCTGTTCAATCCCCCAGCTCCCCACCTGCAGGGGGGTCTTCAGAAACAGTGAAGCAGGTCTACAGGTGTCTATCTTTCTCTCCCCCTCTGCCTTCCCCTCCTCTCGATTTTTTTCTGTCCTAACAACAGCAGCAGCAATGACAATAATAAGGTCAACAAATTGGGAAAAATGGCCTCAAGGAGCAGTGGATTCATAGAGCAGGCACGTTCCCAGTGATAACCCTAGAGGGAAAAAGAAAAAAAAGGAAGAAAAATTTTTTTCAACTGTTGTTAAGACATTTGCATTTTAAATAAAGGTAGGCAACTTTCAACTATTGTACCATATGGGCTATCTCAATGGGAGATTTCTACAAGTGTTCCATATTCAGTCATTCATTATATATCTCTTGAGTTTCCCCAATGTGCTGAGCACTACACCAGGAGAGTTCATTATACTAAGAAGAGCTCATTCATTGTCACTAAGAGCTATAAGAAAGACTTCAAGATATGGTATGCACTCTTTGAAGTATACTCTTTGTAAAATAAAAAAAAAAATTTTTTTAAACTTTTAAGACAATGGGATTAAATCGTCAAGTGGCTTAGGGAGCTGGGCAGGCAGTGCAGTGGGTTAAAGGCACATGACAAAAAGCGCAAAGACCGGCATAAGGATCCCAGTTCAAGCCCTGGCTCCCCGCCTACAGGGGCATAGCTTCGCAAGCAGTGAAGCAGGTCTGCAGGTGTCTGTCTTTCTCTCACCCTCTGTCTTCCCCTTCTCTCTCCATTTCTCTCTGTCCTATCCAATAACAACAACAACAGCTATAACAACAGTAACAATCACCAAGGACAACAAAATGGGAAAAACAGCCTCTAGGAGCAGTGGATTCCAGGAGCAGGCACCAAGCCCCAGAGACAAATAATAATAATAAAAAGGTTAAAAGATAATAATAATCAAGGTTAAAAAATAATAATAATCGAGCCCCCGGCTCCCCACCTGCAGGGGAGTCGCTTCACAGGCAGTGAAGCAGGTCTGCAGGTATCTTTCTCTCCCCCTATGTCTTCCCCTCCTGTCTCCATTTCTCTCTGTCCTATCTAACAATGACAACAATAATAACTACAACAACAATAAAAACAAAAGGAAAAATAAAATAATAATAATAATAATAGTGGCTTAAAAACTAAATCTGTACAAAATAGGTTACTTGGGGATTAGGTGGACAGTTCACCTGGTAGAGTGTGTGCCACGCATGTAGCTGAGGTTCAAGCCCGAGCACAACATGGGAGGTGCTATGATACCAGACGAAGCTCTAGCGCTGTGCTGTCTCACTCTTTCTGTCACAACCTGGATGAAAAAGAACGAAAATGAAGCAGCAGTAAAACTACACATGCAGGCCCTGGCTATGCAAAGTAGCAACAGTAACAAAGATAACAAGTTACTTGGAAATGAGAAGACAGACTCTTCATGAAAGAAAACAAGAATAAGGGGCTGGGTGGTGGCACACCTGGTTGAGTGCACATGTTACAATGCACAAGGAACAGGGTTCAAGCCCCCATAACTCTCCAGTAGAGGGGAAGCTTCACTAGTGGTAGGGCAGGTCTGCAGTGTCTCTCTGTCTCTCTTCCTCTCTAGCTCCCCTTTCCCTCTCGACTTCTGGTTGTCTCTATCCAATAAATAAAGGTAACAAAAATGTTCAAATAATAAATTTTAAAAAAACGAGAATAAAAACATAGGAGGCTATATGTTGTCGGCATACCCAGTTAAGCACACACAATACCATAAGTGAGGACCTGGGTTCAAGCCCCTGCTCTCAGCCTGCAAGGGAATGCTTCAAAAGTGGTGAAGCAGGTTTGCAGGTATCTTTCTCCCCTGTCAATTTCTATCAAAACAAAATAAAAAGAAGAAAAAAAATAAAAGGAAAAAAATGATCGCCAGGTCCTGGCACTGATAACTCTGGTGACAATTAAAAACAAACAAAAAAACATAGTAGCAGAAACACACACAATGAATGAGGTCCTACTAACATTTGCCATAGCCACTGATCTTCCTCTTCACCATACTTAACAAACTTCTTCTAGGTCATTCAATATCTTTGATAGTACCATTTCTCTTACCCTCTTCCCTGCTAAGTAGTACTAACTCATCTCAACATACAACCTGCACTCTAAAAGATATAATCATTGCAAATAACTTCATTATTATTTAAGATCCAACTGATATATTTTTCTGAAGTATTATCCAATTCCCCAGAGTAATCTGCTTGCCTCTCTGCTTCACTTGCATGGCATTTGTCCATTTCTCTATTGGGGTAGTAAAACATTTTATTGTTCTCATGTTGCCTTTTTCCTTTCTTACTAGTCTGAACAAGAATCATCTTTTATACAAGGGTAATCCTTCATGCCCAAGGTACCAAAGGTCCTTGGCTCAATCCCCAGCAACAACCATAAACCAGAACTAAGCAGCGTTCTGGTAAAAATTACAAGGATAAGGGGGTCTTGCAGTAGCACAGCGGGTTAAGCGCACATAGCGAGAAGCGCCAGGACCGGCATAAGGATCCCAGTTTGAGCCCCTGGCTCCCCACCTGCAGGGGGGTCACTTCATAAGTGGTGAAGCAGGTCTGCAGGTGTCTATCTTTCTCTCCCCCTTTCTGTCTTCCCTCCTCTCATGATTTCTCTCTGTCCTATCCAACATCATCAGTGGCAACAATAACAATAATGACAACAACAAGGGCAATAAAATGGGGAAAAAATGGCTTCCAGGAGCAGTGGGTTCATAGCGCAGGCACCAAGCCCCAGCAATAATCCTGGAGGTGGAAAAAAAAATTACAAGGATAATCCTGCCAACCAAACACAGTGTCTGACCCATAGCAGATGCCCAGAATATACTTCTCTACTAAAGGCCACTTTGGAGATTCAATTTTTTTTAATTACCTTTATTTATTTATTAGAGACCGTCAGAAATTGAGAGGGAAGGGTGGAGAGGCAGAGAGTCACCTGCAACACTGCTTCACCACTCGTAAAGCTTTTCCCCTGCAGGTGGGACCAGGGGCTTGAATGCAGGTCCTTGCACATTGTAACATGTGCGCTTAAACAGGTGCACCACCACCTGGCCCCTGGAGATTCAAATTTATAAAATGAGTTAACAATTGGAATTCTCTAAAAGCCAGCTCCTTGAGTACATTTAGAGAATTCAGTTGGTCAAATTTTTTCAATAAATCTTTTTTTAACCTTTTATTTATTTATTATTGGATAGAGACAGAGAGAAATTGAAAGGGGAGACACAGAGACGCCTGCAGCCCTGCTTCAGTCACTCATGAAGCTTTCCCTCTGCAGGTGGGGACCAGGGGCTTGAACTTGGGTCCATGCACACTGTACTGTGAGCACTAATCGGATGTGCTACTGCCTAGCCCCTAGTTGATCAAAATTTAATGCATGTTTACATTTTTCACAAAGAGATGTGCTACAGCATTACACCAACAATCCATCCACATAAATTCAAAGTGGATTCACTAAAAATCAACAACTGACTAGTTTTTGCTTGATAACAAAGGAAGGTCCTCATTCACACCAACTGAGGCAGGAGGATATAATTAAATTGATAGTTTAGATCTCTAGCTGGTGACCTTTCTCCCTGAAAAGATGCCATAAGTTTGTATGTAATATATATATATATATATATATATATATATATATATATATATATATATATACACACACATGCATTTATATCTGTTTTATAGGCATGGATAGTACAGATTGAAAATTTAGAAGTACAATTATAAACCCAAGATTTATTTATGGAAACTTTGCTTATGGTAGGAGTTTAAGAAGTAAAACATCAGCCTTTTTCCCTGCTGAAAGAAAAGCACCAAAGGAGCAAACCCTTTCTCACTTCTGCTCTTGGCACTATTTAAAGCAAGAAAATGTACATGGCAAGTGAAAGCTTTGCTGGAAACCAATCACCTGCAACACCAGGCATTTTCAATGCCTGTTACTCAAGGCTTAGGTTATTAATTTCATACATGCCCGTGTTCACTTAAAGCATAACTTGTGGTTTGGAACTTTAAAAATGTTCTATCATGCTCGTCTGTTCACATATTAATCTAGTCAGCCAGGTTTGAACATGCCAAGCTTAAAATAACTACTAAATCATTATGCAGTGGTATGAAGTCTATCTTTTATTCTCAAGAAAAGGAAATAAGGAGATGACTAAAAGCAACAGTATTTCAATAGACATCAACTCCTAAATAGTGATGAGTTACTTTTTTAAAAAATATCTGAACAGAAGTAAGATGAGCTAATGACTAATTAGGTCAAATGACAAATTTCTCAAAATGAGGACCTGGATTTTCAGTTTGTAGATATCAGAGAATGTATTTTGAACCTGGTTTCAACATGAGATCACATTATAAAAAGGTTTTTAGTCATTCACTGACTAAGTCCCTTTATAAAGTAAGGTTAACTTACTTGATATTAAAATGAATCATATTTTCATATGCACAGTATTGTAAGCAAAGTTCTTTTAACACTACATCAGCTTTGGAGAAATGCCATAAAATTTTAAATAACTGAATTTTTATAAATCAACCTCAGAATTGTAGGCCTGAGTGTATGCTATAGAAATGGGCAAGTATGGGAGGGGAGAGGGACACAGACCTATTAACTTATAGACTCAGAAATCACTAATTAATATAGGGGGCAGATAGAATGTCTCAAATTTTTGTATGCATAGACTATAGCTCTGAGTATAATATTCCTTCAATTCCTTCAAAAGCACTTAGGACTTCAAATTGGTAATCAGAATGAATTTTAACAGTGGGCTCAAAACTGTTAATACATTTCTAATACTGACTTGTTCTTTGAAATATTAAATCACCTATAAGATTAGACCAAGAAGAACAAAAGCAACTGGTGGCATTACTTTATAAGATACAGCTATATGTAAATAGCATTAAAGGACATAAAATATGGTGAGGTTGTATATGATACAAATCCTAACAATGGGAGTTTCAAAGTTAACCCAACTGCTAAATAATTCGGTTATAGCAATAACTATCTATTGCCTTCTTAAACCCGAAGACAGCAGGAACCTTTCCCATTCTCTACAAAACCCGTATTTCTCCCAATCCTGGACCTCTAGGGTGGGCTCACTTTCCTGCATGCTTCTCTCAATTCACACCAATTGATACTACATCTGCTGATTTCAACCTAATCAATTCAACCAGTACCACCTTGGCCATGTTTCACTTTGGACTGCATTCAGAGTCATCAAGTGTGGAATGTCAACCCTCCAGCTTCATTACTCTGGTGAGACCTTTCATAGGATTCCTAAATACTATTTCACAGAGTGCACTTCCTAACAAAGCCTCAAAAACTAGTTATAGACCAGGGCCCATGAGAAAGGGCATATGTACACATGTATCCATAAATTATGGGAAAATATATATCTCAAAGCAAAAGTGCTCAACAGTTTGCAGTGAGTCAATAAATGCAGCAAGCAGAAAGACCTAAAAAGACATCATAAAGTTCCTAATGAAATAGTTTCTACTTAGACCTAGATACCCTCCTCGTCTACCTCCTATTACACGTCCCTCAGACAAAGTAAGGTTTAAAACTGAATTAAGGGCAAGAGACTGGCATACTTAATGATGACTCTTTAGTCAATACCAGGCCACCCCATCACCTCGGGTCCTAGTCGGAGAGTCCTGGGATTCCCACACAGACATGATGGGCCTAGACCTCTAACAGATTCCTCTCACCACTACCACTGGTCATCTCCATCAGGAACAACATTAATGGACCCCTCTGTGGGCCCCTATAGGGCCTTGCCCTCAATGTGGATCAACAACGGTAGGGAATGTTCCATTCTCCAAAGGGAAGTTGGACAACATACTCTACCTGCCACCCAAGGAAGATGGGTCCTGAAATTAGTGCAGCTTAGAATGTTCCTAGCTGTGACCACAAAATTTGAGCTCAGACCTACAGGGATGCAGAGGTTACATAAGTTCCTGTGCTGAATATGGGCCCCAGATCAAATTGATAGGGTTTACAGTTAACAATATTTATATACTTTCCCCGTATTTAGGAGCTGCTCTCTTCCCTGATCCAGCTTTCTAGTCCTTTTTCCAACTACGACACCATCTTCCCAAGCAACCTGGGTCTACTACCTGTACATTAGCTTTCAGGCTCAGGCAAAAACTAGTAAAGTCATGGGCCCCTTGGAATATATCTAGGATAGACCTACTAGCTCTTTCCAAAATGGAGACCACAAATGTTCAAATGCAACATTCTTGCCTTTAGGTTCATGATTATTAGCCAACAATTTGTTCTGCTTTATATCTTTTTTTTTTCTTTATTGGGGAATTAATGTTTTACATTCAATAGTAAATGCAATAGTTTATACATTCATAACATTTCTCAGTTTTCCATATAACAATACAACCCCCACTAGGTCCTCTGTCATCCTTCTTGGACCTGTATTCTCCCCACCCACCCCAGAGTCTTTTACTTTGGTACAATACACCAATTCCAGTTCAGGTTCTACTTGTGTTTTCTCTTCTGATCTTTTTCAACTTCTGCCTGAGAGTGAGATCATCCCATATTCATCCTTCTCTTTCTGATTTATTTCACTTAACATGAATTTTTCAAAGTCCATCCAAGATGGGATGAAAACAGTGAAGTCACCATTTTTTATAACTGAATAGTACTCCACTGTGTATATATACCACAACTTGTTCAGCCACTCATCTGTTGTTGGACACCTGGGTTGCTTCCAGGTTTTGGCTATTACAACTTGTGCTGCTAAGAACATATGTGTACACAAATCTTTTTGGATGGGTGTGTTGGGTTCCTTAGGATATATCCCCAGGAGAGGAATTGCAGGATCATAGGATAGGTCCATTTCTAGCCTTCTGAGAGTTCTCCAGACGGTTCTCCACAGAAGTTGGACCAACTGACATCCCCACCAGCAGTGCAGAAGGGTTCCTTTGACCCCACAACCTCTCCAGCATTTGCTGCTGTTACCTTTTATGATGTATGACATTCTCACAGGAGTGAAGTGGTATCTCATTGTTGTCTTTATTTGCATTTCTCTGCCAATCAGAGACTTGGAGCATTTTTTCATGTGTTTCTCGTCCTTTTGGATCTCTTCTGTGGTGAATATTCTGTCCATGTCCTCTCCCCATCTGCTTTATATCTTAACTCTTTTTCAGCTACCAGGTTCCAGATGATACTATGATGCCAATCTGACTTCCCTGGGCAGACAACCGCACCATGTGTCCTGGAGCCCCACCCCACTGTGGAAAGAAACAGACAGGCTGGGAGTATGGATCAACCTGTCAACAGCCATGTTCAGCAGGGAAGCAATTACAGAAGCCAGACCTTCCACCTTCTACACCCTAAAATGATCCTGGGTCCATACTCCCAGAGGGATAAAGAATAGAAAAACTTCCAATAGCAAAGATGGGATATGGAGTTCTGGTGGTGGGAACTGTGTGGAACTGTAGCCCTCTTTATACATTTTATAAATATTTTTTTTTAATTTTAGATAAAAAAAAAAAAAAAGAAAGAAAGAAATGGGCTGGAAGGTAATGCTAGTCTTGGCCAGATGCTACTCTGAAGGCAAAGCAGTCATTATGAATAACTTTTTTTTTTTTTGCCTCCAGGGTTACTGCTGGGGCTCAGTACCTGAACTACAAATCCACTGCTCCTAGAGGTTATTTTTCCCCTTTGTTACCCTTGTGTTTTATTGTTGTAGTTATTATTGTTGTCATAGTTGTTGGGTTGGATAGAGAGAAATGGAGAGAGGAGGGGAAGACAGAGAGGGGAGAGAAAGACACCTGCAGACCTGCTTCACTGCCTGTGAAGCGACTCCCCTGCAGGTGGGGAGCCGGGGGCTCAAACCAGGATCCTCACATCGGTTGCCCACATGCGCTCAACCTGCTGCACTACCACCCAACCCTTGAAGAACATTTTTAAATGGGACCAGGAAGGGCCCACTCCAGAGAGACAGCTCAGTGGGTAGAGCACAGGGTTTGCAAGTAAGTCTTGAGGTTCAATGAGCCCAGGAAGTAAATAAGCCATTAAAAATAATAATAATAAACAATAAAATGGGGATGGGGCAGGCAGTAGCATAGCAGGTTAAGCACACACATGGCGCGAAGGGCATGGACCTGCACAAGGATCCCAGTTCAAGCCCTGGGCTCCCCACCTGCAGCAGATCGCTTCACAGGCGGTAAAGCAGGTCTGCAGGAGTCTTTCTCTCCCACTCTCTGTACTCCCCTCCTCTCTCTATTTCTCTCTGTCCTATCCAACAACGGCAACAGCTACAACAAGGGCAACAAAATGGGAAAAATGGCCTCCAGGAGCAGTGGATTCGTAGTGCAGGCACTGAGCCGCAGCAATAAACCTGGAGGCAAATAATAACTATAAAAGAAAAATAAAACACTACAGTAAGGATGAAATAATGAAATTATTTGGAATAATGAAAAGTACTGGTCGATCCCATTCCCACACCTGTCCTCTAGCATTCTTTTCCATAACCTATTTCAAGTTTCTTATGATTGAACATTTTCTTAATGACTGAAGTACTCTATGCTTACTCCCGAAACAGTGCTCTACCAGAGGGCACATTGCCACCATCCCTGAAAACCATGTATGTGCATGGAGGGTCTGCCTTCAGTGTGGCATGGCATGGCATCCCTCCACACACTCTCACTCAGCTGTACACCAAAGACACAAACACCCTTGTGGGGGGGGGGCAGGGAACAGAAAATAAATATTACATAAAAATTATAATTTTGAGCACTTTTAAATGTAGCCCAGGGGCATTAAATGTATTCATAATGTCATGGGACCATCAGCACTAACCATTTTAAAACTTTATCAACCCTAATAAATTCTGTGCCCAGTAAGCAGCATTTCCTCATTTTCCCTCTCCATAGACTGCAGTGACATCTATCCCACTTGTCTTTATGAAGGTGACTATTCTAGGTAATTCAGGTAAGTACAATCATACAATGTTCAGGGTCTTTTGTTTGTTTGAGTCCAACTTCTCTTACTCAGCATGAAGTCTTCAAGGTTCATCCATGATATAGCATATTTCAGGGTTTTTTTTTTCCTGCACCCCAATTCCACCATTTCCTGGCTGACTTTTTCATTCTTTTTATTTCAAAGAAACAGAGCACAGCACCACTCCATCATCCCAGGATTTTCTCCATGGTGCTGCCATGTGGTACCAGGAAGCCATGCACACTGTAAGGTACATGTTCTACACAGAAAGCTATCTCTGAAACAATTCCTTTTTAAGAGTTAGTAATATCTATTGGGCTTATATTTTATTTACCTAGCAATGTAGGCACATACTAGCCACTGTGAATAGTGTATTGTGAAAGCTGGTTGTCGGGAGCCATAATGACACTGCACATCACGCCCCTAAGATGGCGCCAGCCACATGGTGGCTAAACCAGTAAAGTGGTAAACAACTTTGTGGAAGTTGGACGATCCAACTGAACAGACTGCGTGCTGTACACATGAACTGTTTTATGATTGGTAGAAGGCTGCATAATCTATGAATGCTGCATGCTTGCTTAATGCCCATTGGCTGACTATGTAACAGTGAAAGGTACTTAAGGTGGCCATAAGAAGGAAATAAAGAGAATTGAGGAAGAAGACTCTGGTGTCCGTGTCGTTGTTGCGGGCCAACAGCGACAAGTGGTGCCGAAACCCGGGAATCTCAAAACGGTCCGTGAGTAAACCAAAAGCTAGTCAGACTAGGGAGCTGCGACAAGTGCAGGATTGTGATCACAGGTTAAGCTGCTTTGAAGCAGGGAGTCACCATGGGAGGCTTTCAGTCAAGCCAGCGCATGGAGGGAACTATTAAGAAATTACTGAAGAGTAATGGGACCCCCGTTAAGACGGGGACCATTAGGACTTTCATGTCCATGGTAGAAGAGGTCGCTCCATGGTTCCTGGAAGAGGGACTTCTTACCGTCCCGCAATGGGAGCACCTTGGAGAAGTTTTCAGAAAGATAGAGCACAAGGAGGGGCCCCTGAGGCCGGGAACTTTGGGATTGTGGACCCTGATCAAATCCTGTCTAGTAAAGAGGGGAGAATCAGCAGACGCCTGTGTGGATCCTGGAAAGGCTGACCCGTGCTGTGACGCATAAAGATGACTCCCCCGCGTGCCCTGCTGATCATGATGATGATGATGATGATGATGATGATGATGATGATGATGATGATGATGATGGTGATGACGACAGCCAGGGCACAAACGCGAACCCTGTGGAGTCTGGCCCGTGCGTGGCCATTCCTCCTGCCAGTGACCAATGAGTCCAAAATCCTGCCAGCCTTCCTGTCCACAAATGCCTCCACAGGACTTCCTACAGTGCCTTTCGACCCGGCCACAGGATATTTCAATACCACGGACTTTCTACTCCAAGGGACTGTCTGCTTTCAAGCCCCCGGGGTCTCGGCAGACTCTATCGGACCCTGCGTGACGCTTTTGAATCAGACCCTGGGACATTTCTCCAATAGCTCCGGGCGCCCCTGGGCAGTCACAATGACTTCTGCCACTGTCCCGTGGGTCTGCCCTCGTCAGGTGTGCAACTCCACCTTGCAGGTTCCCGACCTTTAGCAACAGCTCTTTTGGAGGATATAACTACTCCTTTGGCAACCCCACGCAGGGTGCCCCAGTCAACCCTTGGCAAGTGTGGCTGTTCTGCACCTCGGGCGGGGGTTGCTGGGACATTTCCCCTTTCTCCTTTGTGCGGGGGGCTACGTGGAAAAACTGCACCTATTCTTATACTCCCAGAGAGACGTTTGAAACTAATGTTTCTCCTTCTGAATGCAATGCTACATTGAACTTCCCCCCTACACCTGCATGTGTACAGCCCCCGTTCATGTTCATTGTTCATGCTTCGGTTAATACCACTCGGCTGCCTTATAAGTCAGGGAGATGTAACCTGACACAATGTTGGAATGGTATGGGCACAGCTGTAGTGGCCAGGGTACCCACTTATCTCCCTGTACCCACTTCTTCTTCTAGCATTTGCCCTTCTTCCGTAGCCAGTCAACAGCATCAGGTTGAGCGTGATGTAAAGTTTCGAGACCTCCTTTGAATCTGGAGAGGAAGGAGAGTTAGAGATTTTGCTCCACCCCAGGCGAGATTTTGGCATCACAGCGGCAATTGTTGCTGCCATTGCCGTATCTGCCACCGCCGCCACCGCCGCCGCCGCCGCCGCCGCGGCGGCAGGCATTTCCCTAGCTACCAGCATACCTACTGCAGAAGCTCTAAATAATCTCACCACATCCACGGCCGAGGCCTTACAAACCAATCTAGCTGTTGTTCAACACCTCAGAGCAGGTATCATGATTGTGAACCAAAGGGTAGACCTTCTCCAAGAGTCAGTTGAGCAAATAGAGGGTATGATGGCTTCTCATTACTTGCGGAGCATGCCTGGAGTGTGTGTCACCAGTACAGCATGGGTCAATAACAGTCTGGCAGCTGATCACTCCAGGCGATTATCCCTGATGCTCAATGGCACCTGGTCCGCTGAGTTTGACACACTGACCAAGACCATGAGACACCAAATTTTCTCCATTAATACCACCAAAGTGCAGATTGCCACGGCAAAAGAGTTTGCCGCTTATGTGCTCTCGGCAGTCTCCCACCTAAAAGAATGGGCTGGAGTAGGGGTCCTCGGGACAGCGTTTGTGGGTGCCGTCATCCTGGGCCTTTATTGTCTGTGTTGTCTCAGAACACAGGCTCGAGTCGAATGACAAATTATGGTCCAGGCCATGTTGGCTATCCAAGGTGGAGAGACCCCTCAAATCTGGCTAAGCATGCTAGACCAGTAGCCAAAGACGGGTAAGTTCCCTGGGGTTCCTATACCAACCTAAGACAGGCAGCGTGCCAAGCTGCCGGCCGCTGAAGATGGGTAAGGGTACCAACAGTCTGGGACAACCTAAGACAGGCATGGTCCCCTGCTCATTTTATTATATATAAACGGGGGAGCTGTCGGGAGCCATAATGACACTGCACATCACGCCCCTAAGATGGCGCCAGCCACATGGTGGCTAAACCAGTAAAGTGGTAAACAACTTTGTGGAAGGTGGACGATCCAACTGAACAGACTGCGTGCTGTACACATGAACTGTTTTATGATTGGTAGAAGGCTGCATGATCTATGAATGCTGCATGCTTGCTTAATGCCCATTGGCTGACTATGTAACAGTGAAAGGTACTTAAGGTGGCCATAAGAAGGAAATAAAGGGAATTGAGGAAGAAGACTCTGGTGTCCGTGTCGTTGTTGCGGGCCAACAGCGACAGCTGGTGTTTAAATCCCCTTTCAATTCTTTTTTTCACTGCCACCAGGGATATTGCTGGAGCAGGCAGCCATATTTTCCTTTTTTTTTTTTTTTTAAGAAAGGTAGAGAGGGGGCCAGGCAGTGGTGCACTGGGTTAAGCACACATAGTATGAAGTGCAAGGATTCACTCAAGGATCTATGTTCAAGCCCCCAGCTCCCCACCTGCACTTCACAAGTGATGAAGCAGGTCTGCAGGTGTCCCTCTGTCTCTCCCTCTCTATTTCCCTACCCTCCTCAATTTCTCTCTCTCCTATCCAACAAAAATGAAAAATGGCCACCAGGAGCAGTGGATTCATAATGCTGACACCAAATCCCAGCAATAACCCTAGATAGAGGCAAAAAAGAAAAAAGAAAATGGAAGGCAGAGAGCTTAAGAGAGACCACAACACCAAAACTTCCTTCAGCATGTTGGGGACTGGGTCATGTACATGGAATCCTTCTTTCAACTCTTTTGGGTGTGTATACTTGGAAGTGAACTGCTGAATCCTATGACAATTCTATGTTTAACTTTTTGGAAATCACAAAATCATTTTTCATGGTGAGTACACCATTTTATATTCTTACAAATGATACAAGGTTCCACTTTCTCCTCCTCTTAGTTTGTTTTTATTTTAATAATGCCCATCCTTATAGATGAACTGGTCTCTCATGGTTGTGTTTTTTTTTTTAAAAAAGAGGTTACTGTATCTATGACTTCAAAGATTTTCATATATGGAAGTATTTCTATGCCAGTGATCCCTCTACTCCACAAAGAAGTGTCTTCTAACTCTTCATCACAGTTCTCAAGAGTTTACCTGTCATTCAGTACTCTAGTCACTTCAAATCTTGTCCACTATGATTATCACTCAACTTTCTCTCTTTAAGATTTTATTACATATGAGAGAGTGGTGTTACAGAGTCTCTTCTCTCTCTCCCTCTAGATCTGTCTCTCGTGCTCCATCTAGAGATAAGGGGGGAAAATGGCTGCCAGGAAATGGGTAGTCATGCAGGTAGAGTCCCAGGATGGCCCTAGTCGCAAAGATGGGGGGGGAGATGTCATCTGTCTTTATCATCAAAGGAAAAACTTATCTCTGATATGAGAGTGTTTACTTATTGGTAGCTTCGTTCTTTCCAACAAAATATACATAACCACAATAACATATTTTAGCAAATTGCTATCTCAGCAACTACAGTGGAGTATATGTTTTCAATTGTAAGTTAGACACATGTTGGGAGTGGTCTGGCACATGGAAATTCACCAGCTGGCATCTACAATTAGACTTAAACAGACAAATGGAATTTTTGTATCAGGTTTTTCCAAGAGCTGACTGGCTCTTAAACTACACCATACTATAGCATTTATAGTTGAAATGCTGTGATGTCCAGGATTTGATTTAAAGTGAGGAGGAGGAAGGGAGAAGTAAAGTGAAACAAAAGTGGTCAGGGTCCGGGTGGTGGCGTACCTGGTTGAGTGCACATATTACAGTGCACAAGGACCCAGATTCAAGCCCCCATGCCCCACCTGCAGGGGGAAAGCTTTGTGAGTGGTGAAGCAGTGCTGCAAGTGTCTCTTTTTCTCTCTCCCTCTCTATCACCCCCTTCCCTCTTGATTTCTGGCTGTCTCTATCCAATAAATAAAGATAAAATTTTTTTTAAAAAAATGTGGTCATGTGTTGGTAACTATTGAAGCTGATGACAGGTCAGAGAGTGGTTCACCTTGTTCTATTTATGTTTGAAATTTTCCATAATAAGGATTTTTTAAAATTATGTCATGATCTATGAACCTGAAAAACAAAGTGATTCTTGGGACCACTAAGATCCATAATCTAACAAAGTAAAAACTAACACTCATTTCTCATGAACAAATACTTATTGAACACAACTGCTGTGTTTGCAGGACCAACTTTAGATACAACCTACAACCAAATTCTAAGCAGCCGGGGATGTAGCTCAGAGGTCAAACCTAGCCTAGTCCTGAGCACTAAAGTTGTGTTCTTAGGTGGGGGTGGTGGGATGTTAATGCTTACATTAGTTCATGAACTCTGAGAAGATCTCTGAGAAGCTAAAACAAGCCAAGATGCCTGGGGGATAGCATTCTTCTCATTCTTCAGTTGCCATAGTCAGATTAATTTTCAGTTACTTATCTCCTATTCCTCAATCAGCTTCTAGACTGAAATGAAGGGAACAGGGGACTTCCTGGGGTGTTTCAGGCAATAAGCTTCGCTACAGATAATTAGTAAGGTATGTGATTGCATAAGTTTTCTTCTCATTGCCAACTATGTTTCAGGTGGAAACTACACTATGAAAGTAGTTCTAATTTTCCTGTCTAAATTTGCCAGATCTCAGAAAGCCACCTAAAGCAAACACGTTTAATTCCACTTAAAAAGTTTCCTCATTCCAAAGTCTGGAACAAGAAAAAACTTCAAATAGCATTTGTAATTGATCAGGAAATAGAAACAAATCTCACTGTTAATCCCTAAGGCATGTGGCTAAATCATCTTAATAATGGGTATGAACTGGTCTTTCATTATGATAAACTAAGTATGCTCAAAAAAATTTTACTCAGTATTTGAAAAACAGAATGAAAGGAGGCAGGGGAGACAGTGCCAACTTCTGCAGAATACCCAAGAGCTTCACCTATATTACTTTCACTTAATCTTGACAGCCCCTTATGAAACAAATATAAATCCATTTTACTGATAAGGACACAGCCTCATAAATTGATACTACTCACACAAGTATTAAGTGGTTCCTATGACATTTCCACTAAAATGTGTAAATTACAGAAATTCTTCTACAGGACAAATGTGCTAAAAGATAAGCTTATGAGCATTTCTGATCACCAACTATATTTTTTAATGAGGAAAATGTTCAGAATTCCTATAAGAAAGCACTTCTGAAAATATATGAGTTTAGTGGTAAAAACTATCAAAATGGTAGTCCAGGAGATGGTGCAATGGATAAATTAGCACTGGACTCTCAAGCACGAGGTTCCGAGTTCAATACCCAGCAGCACATGTACCAGAGTGATATCTGGTTCTCTCTCCTCCTATCTTTCTCAATAAGTAAAACCTTAAAAAAAAAAAAAAAAGTACCAAAATAATTCACTTCTAATGATGGCAAAGGGGCTCCTCCTTGAAAGTGAAATATACCAAAGGCTAGCAGCAGTACTCGCCTCCCAACAAATGCTACAGGTACAAGGACCCTACCCAAATCCAGGAACGTCTGTGAGTGACCAAGGATGGTGACACTGAGCAACACATACATTCAGCAACTATTCTACCAAGCATATAATGCTAAAAAATATATAAATGACTACCACCTCACACCTATTGGAATTGCTATTATAAAAAATACAGGAAATAAGCACAGGTAAAGATGTGACAGAAATAGAACCCTTGAAGATTATTGGGTAAGTAGAGTAAATTTAATCTCAAGATAGTGAAGATGGCTAAACAAGATTCTGAACCTACCAATAAGTATTCAAAAGGGTATATTCTGAAGATTAAGGAGAATAATAAATCTTTACAAATTAACAAACTATCAAAGTTACATATGCAATTCTAGTGTCCACTTTTTTGTTTGTTTTTTGCCTCCAGGGTTATTGCTGGGGCTCGATGCCTACACTGTGAATCCATTACTCCTGGAGGCCATTTTTCCCATTTGTTGCCCTTATTGCTGTTATTGTTATTCTTGTTATAGCTGTTGTTGGATAGGACAGACAGAAATGAAGAGAGGAGGGGAAGACAGAGAGGGGGAGAGAAAAGACACCTGCAGACCTGCTTCACCACCTGTGAAGCGACCCCCCCGCAAGTGGGGACCAGGGGCTCGAACCCAGATCCTTACGCCAGTCTTTGCACTATGTGCGCTTAACCCGCTACATGACCACCTGGCCCCCTCTAGTGTCCACTTCTTTTATCCTCCCTTATACTTTTTTAAGAATATTTATTTATTTATTCCCTTTTGTTGCCCTTGTTTTATTGTTGTAGTTATTATTGTTACTGATGTCATCATTGTTGGATAGGACAGAGAGAAATGGAGAGAGGAGGGGGAGAGAAAGACACCTACAGACCTGCTTCACCGCTTGTACAGCGACTCCCCTACAGGTGGGGAGCCAGGGGCTCAAACCAGGATCCTTATGCCGGTCCTTGAACTTTGCTTCACGTGCACTTAACCCGATGTGCTACCGCCCAACTCCCTCCTTTATACTTTCCTTTTAAATTTTTCTCAGTTCCTCTGGTGGCTCAGCAGAGACACAAATTCTGACTACTGGACAACTAATGACTTCAGCTCTTACTGGACTGATTGCTGCTATAGGAACTGCCTCCTCTTAAATTCCTAGGCTGTTATCTGATAGAAGCAGCTTTTAATCTCTCTGGCTACTTTTTCAGGGGAATGTGCCAAAAAAAGGTGAAGGAGAAAAGATCTAAAGAACTACACTTTTATCTGTATGAACTCTGAACTGGTTATTTAGCTTCACTTAGACTATACCATCTAATTTTCTTGGTGCTATGGGCCCTCCCTCCATCTACTTTACTTACTAATCCTACCAAGTAAAAAATCTATTTGAGATGGGCCAGCAAAATAGCTCACCTGGGTAGTGTGCTACTTCCCTATGTGAGAGAGAAATGGTTACCATAGTTCCTCCTGTCTCCTCCAACAGATTTTTTGTTTGTTTTGCTTCCAGGGTTATCGTTGGAGCTTGTTGCCTGTACTATGAATCCACTGCTCCTGGAGACCACTTGCCCCATTTTTTGTTGCCTTTGTTGTTGATGATGTTGTTATTGCTGTTGTTGTTGGATAGAACAGAGAAATGGAGAGAGGAGGGGAAGACAGAGAAATGGAGAGAAAGACACCTGCAGACCTGCTTTACCTCTTGCAAAGTGACCCCCTCCTACAGGTGGGGAGCCAGCAGCTCTACGGCAGCTCTAACCGAGATTCTTTCACCAGTCCCTGCCCTTTGCACCATGTGATCTCAACCAGCTGCGCTATTGCCCAGTACCCATTCATAATTTTTTTTGTTGTTTTTTGCTTCCAGGGTTATCTCTGGGGCTCCTGGAGGCCATTTTCTCCACTTTGTTGCCGTTGTTACTGCTTTTGTTGCTATTATTATTATTGCCATTGCTGCTGCTGTTGGATAGGACAGAGAGAAATGGAGAGAGGAGGGGAAGACAGAGAGAGGGAGAGAAAGATAGACATGTACAGACCTACTTCGCCGCTTGTAAAACAACCCCCCTTCCAGGTATGGGGGAGTTGGAACTGGCATCCTTGAGCTGGTCCTTGCGCTTCATGCCATGTGAGCTTAACCCAATGTGCTACCACCCAACCCCCTCAGAAAATTTTTAAATAAAAAAGCTGGCCTGGGACCTGTGGAACCGCACATGCATGAGGTCCCATGCTTTATGCACAGAGAAAATAAACTTGAAGACTAGTATGGTTCAGGCATTCTTGCAATATGTGCATGTGGGGGTGTACAAATTAGCTATTAGAAAACTGGCTAACCTCAACCCAATTTGGCATTCATATTTCTGTTTAGTCCAGAGTGTTGATCTACACAGTATTTTTAAACTAGGTTTGAGGTATAACTTGCCTAAAATAAAACACACATATTTAAGTTTACAGTTTCAATAAATTCAGTAAGTTTCCATAAGGAATACATACCTAATTCAGAACAAGAACTTTCCACTATCAATGTTTTATTTTGTGAAGGTTTGTGTGTGTGGTCTGGTTTTATTGTTTTTGTTTTTTTATCACTTTATGAGGAAATACTGATTTACAAGTTGTCATCACGAGGGGATACATCTCCAGTGTGTTTTTTTTTAAGATTTAATTTATTTATGAGAAAGATAGGAGAGAGAGAAAGAACCAGACATCACTCTGGCACATGTGCTGCCAGGGATCAAACTTGGGACCTCATGTTTGACAGTCCAAAGTTTTACTACTGTGCCACCTCCTGGACCACTGTGTTTGTTTGTTTGTTTTTTAACTGGGAGGCTAATGGTATATAGTACAGTACAGCTGCTGACATACAGGTAATTTTTTTTAATATTTTATTTGTTTATTAATGAGGAAGATAGGAGGAGAGAGAAAAAGAACCAGACATTCACTCTGGTACAACAGCTGCTGGGAACTGAACTCAGGACCTCATGCTTGAGAGTCCAATGCTTTTATCCACTGCGCCATCTCCCAGACCACTACAGGTAAAATTTCTCACCTCACCATACGTATCTGCAAAACTTCCATCCCCAACATAGGTCTTTTCCACCACTATGTACCAGGAGCCCAAAGCCCCTCCCACTCCCTCATATCCCTCATACCCCAGAGTCCTTTCCTTTGGTGCAAGACACCGAACCTAATTTAAGTTCTGTTTTGTGCTTTCCTTTTCTTGTATCTTGTATCTTAACCACTGCTCAGCTCTAGCTTATGATACAGACTGAACCTGTGGGACCAGGTGGTAGCACACTGGGTTAAGTGCACACAGTACAAAGCGCAAGGACCCATGCAAGGATCTGGGTTCCAGTCCCACCCCCAGCTCCCCACCTGCGGGGAGGTCGCTTCACAAGCAATGAAGCAGGTCTGCAGTTGTCTCTCTGTCTCTCCCTCTCTATCTCCCCCTCCTCTCTCAATTTCTCTCTGTCCTATGCAGTTAAAAAAAAAAAAAAAAGAAAGAAAAATGGTCACCAGAAGCAATGGATCCCCAGCAATAGCCCTGGGGGCAACAACAACAACAACAACAAAAAAGATTAAACCTGAGACCTTGGAGTCTCATGTATGAAAATCATTTTTTCAGGATGCCATTCTTGTTCAGCACAGATTTTTTCCCCCACTAGTTATCAAGTGCCTACACGATGAGTGCAATGTTCCCAGCAGCCTTTCTTTTTTCCTTTCAAGACAGAGAAATGGAAAAGGGAAGAGGGGGACAGAGATACAAAGATATCAGCAACACTGCTCGTGATGCTTCCTCTCTGCAGGTGGGGGCTGGGTGGCTTAAATCCAGGTCCCTGCACCTGATTAACGTGCACTCTACCTGGTGTGCCACCACTGGCCCCATCATGAGAGATTCCTCGAGTGCTATAGTACCTCCCTTATAATGTCAGGATCCAGCCTGGGCTGTGAGCATGGCACAAGTCTGTAAGCAAGGGACATGCCCTACCTGCAAGCAGTAAAATGAAGAATTTATTCAACAACAGGGAAGAGAGCTTAGTGTCAGCACCAAATTTGCATGCCTAAGATTTAATCTTCAGCACCACCATGTACCAGACTTTCACTCTCATAAAAATATTTTTTTTCTTAGAGACAAGAGGAGAAAGAGAGAGAGAGAGATGAAGGAAGAGATCACAGCACGAAAGCTTCCTTCAGTGCAGTGTGGGTCAGGCTCAAACCTGGGTCACGCACACGACAAAGCAGCACACTAACCAAGATGAGTTATCCTACCAGCCTCCAAAAAGTTTAATTCATTGAGGGTTGAAAGATGGCTCCACCAGTAGAGCACGCACCTTTCTATGAAAAATAAAACCTTAATTTGAGCCCCCCGCCACCATATGGGAACACCTTTCACCAGGGGTGTTACATGAGAGATGAAGCAGTGTCAAGAGTCTCTTCTTCTCAGGAGCATTTCTCTCCCGTTCTGTCTCTCACCCTCTGTAAATAAGTATCTACCAGGAGCTGAAGAATCATGCAGGTGTGTGGAGACCCAGTGTCAACAACTGTACTTCAATCCACTAACCCCCCTTCAATATTGTTAAAAAACAAAATAAAAAGATGAGCATCACAGATAGATGATACATAAATCTGTGAGCTAGATGAACTCTCCTATAGAGACAAAAAAGAAGGTTTGAGTTTGAGTCTGAGAAAATACCAGACTTGGGCCCATAAAACAGTTCAGTGGTAAAGCCTAGGACTGGCATGCCTGCTGTTCAGTTGCCAGTACTACATGTCAGAGATGATCTGGTCCGTCAGTCTCTCTCATAAAAATAAACATGTAAGGGCCAGGTAAGTGGTGGGGCACCAGATAGAGCACACACAATACCATGCACCAGGACCTGGGTTTAGCCCCCTGGTCCCCAGTCCCCACCTTCAGGGAAAGATTAACAAGCAGTGAAGTAGTATTGCAGGTAGGTGTAGGGTGTGTGTGTGTCTCCGTCTATCTCTCCCTGTGTCCCTCCCACTGTCTCCCCTCTTCCTTTCCATTTCTCTCTGCCTCTATTTTTAAAAAAATTAGAAAAGGAAAAATGCCCTTCAGGAGTGACTGATTCATCATATAGGAACTAAGTCCCAGTGATAAGCCTGGTGGCAATAAAACAATTAGAACAGTAACAAATAAGAGGTGGGGGAGCACAGGCAGTAACACACCTAGTTGAGCACACACATTACGATGTCCAGGTGAAGCCTGCCTGCAGGTAGCTACCATTCTCTCCATCTCTCCCTCTCAATTTCTCTGTCCTATCAAGTAGGAGTTTTCTTTCTTTTTTAATTTTATTTATTTATTCCCTTTTGTTGCCCTTGTTGCTTTATTGTTGTAGTTATTATTGTTGTTGTTATTGATGTCATTGTTGTTGGATAGGACAGAGAGAACTGGAGAGAGGAGGGGAAGACAGAGAGAGAGAGAGAGAAAGACACCTGCAGACCTGCTTCACCGCTTGTGAAGCGACTCCCCTCAGGTGGGGAGCCGGGGGCTTGAACAGGGATCCTTATGCCGGTCCTTGCGCTTTGCACCACGTGCGCTTAATCCACTGTGCTACCGCCCGACTCCCTTCAAGTAAAAATTTTAAAAAGAAAAATAAATAAAAGGAAAAACTGATCGCAGGAAGATGTAGATTCATAGTGCCAGGACCAAGCCCCAAAGATAACCCTGGTGGCAATAAATAAATGCTTGGAAGTGATTTACCCAGTAAAATGTATGCCTTACCATACATTTTATGGTATGTATTTTATGTATGATGCTTTGGGTTAGGAGAGATGAGTCACATTCATTCATTCATTCATTCATTCATTCATTTCATTCATAACAGACATCTATTTCTGTCCATGACAAGCATATGGATGCCTAAAATATGGCAGTGAAGAGAAAGGCATCAAAGTAGACAGATCCCAAAAAACTAATTCTGGTTGGTCTGAACAAATGACACTCAATGTTTAAACAATTGGGAGAAAGACTAAGGTCGTCAGACAAAAAGAGGACTACAAAAGTTGGATAATGGCAAGAGACAGGCTCACTCAAAAATGGCCCTTTTGGTCAATATCACAGCAACTCCACTATCTGGGGCCCAGTCGGGGAATCCTTAGATTTCCACATAAATATGATGGGGCTAGACTGCTAATGGACCCCTCTCTGCACCAACTGGGCACTTCTATCAGGGTCATCTGCAAGCCCTCTTGTGGGCATTCCCAGCACCACTCTCCTAGAGCAGCTATGGTAGGGACTGCCCCAGTCTCCAAAGGGAGGCTAGGGTATCCTGCCCTGCCACTCAAAGAAGACTGGTCCTGAAATTAGTGCAGCCTGCACTATTCCTAGCTGTGACCATGGGCTGCAAGCTCAGACCAAAAGGGACTTGGTGGTTACACAGGCTCTGGTGCTAAATATAAATATATATGTGGGCGCTGGATCAGGTCAATGGAAGTAAATAGTTAATTCTATTCACAGAGTATTTTCAAGAATGGGAGCTACTCTCTGCCCTAATCTAGCTCTTTTTCTACACCATTTCTCAATGTTTTTATTCAACTTCATACTAGCTGTCAAACTTATGCAAAAACTACCATAGTCGTGGGCCCCAAGAAACATGCCTAAAATAGACTTCTAAGCTTTCTTCCACCTCAAGATCCCTAATCTTATCCACTTTGTTCCTACTTTTTGGTTCCTGTTCATTAACCATTTTGTCTCAGTGTATGCCCAGCCACCTTCCAGACACCAAGTTGCAAACTACCACAATTCCACCCTGACTTCTCTGGGCAAACAACCGCACCAATGTGTCCTGAAACCTCACTTCTCCAGAGCCCTACCCCACAAGGGAAAGACAGAAACGGGCTGGGAGTATGGGTCAACCTGCTAACACCCAAATCCAGCAGAGAGGCAATTACAGAAGCCAGAACTCCTACATTTTGCAACCCAAAAACAACTTTGTGACTTTTGTGGCAAAAGTGATAGGAGGTCGGCGGTAGCACAGCAGGTTAAGCGTAGGAGGCGCAAAGTACAAGGACCAGTGTAAGGATCCCAGTTCAAGCCCCCGGCTCCCTACCTGTAGACACCATTTTGCTGCCCTTGTTGCATTTGTTGTAGTTTTTATTGTTGTCATAGTTGTTGAATAGGACAGAGGGAAATTGAGAGAGGAGGAGAAGACAGAGAGGAAGAGAGAAAGATAAACACCTTCAGACCTGCTTTACCACTTGTGAAGTGACCCCCTACAGGTGGGGAGCTGGGTGCTTGAACCGGGATCCTTACGCCAGCCCTTGCACTTTGCACCATGTGCACTTAACCTGCTGCACTACCACCCAGCTCCCGGTTTCCCCACTCTTTATCCCTCTGGGAGTATGGACCAAAATTCTCTATAGAGTGTAGAAGGTGTGAGGTTTGGCTTCCATAGTTGCTTCACCACTGGACATGGACATTGGCAGCTGGATTCATACCCCCAGCTTGTCTCTATCTTTCCCTAGTGGAGTAGGGCTCTTGGAGAGGTGAGACTTTGGGACACATTGGTGAGGTCGTTTGCCCTGAGAGGTCAGGATGGTGTCATAGTAGCATCTGCAATTTGGTGCCTGAAAGGTGGTAAGATATAAAGCAGGACAAATTGTTTAATAAACAGGAACCCAAAGGTAGGAATAGAACAGAGATTAGGGGTCTATGTGTGGAAAAAGCTAGGAAGTCTATTTTAGGTCTGTTCCAAGGGGCCTGTGACTTTAGTAGTTTTTGCCTGAGCTTAATAGCTAACATGCAGGTGGACTAAAAGTATTGTTTAGGAAGACGGTGTCAGAATTGAGAATAAGACTAGAAAGCTGGATCAGGGTAGAGAGTAGCTCCCAAATACGAGGAAAGTATATAAATACCTTTAACTGGTTACCCCATCGATCTAACCTAGGGTCCATATCTATTCGTATTTATCACAGGAGTCTGTGTAACCTGAGTCCTTGTCAGTCTGAGCTCACAGGCCATGGTCACAGCTGGGTGTATTCTAGGCTGCACTCATTTCAGGACCAGTCTTCCATGAGCTGCAGAGTAGGACGACCCAGCTTCCCTTCAGAGAGTGGAGCAGTCCCTACTATTGCTGCTCTACAGTGAGGGCAAGGTCCTGGAGTGGCCCACAAGGGGGCTTATGATGATGTTCCTGACGAGGTGACTAGTGATGGTGGAGAGGGGGATCTAGTAGAGGGGTAGGCCCATCATATCTATTCGGGAGTCCAAGGATTCACTGACTAGAGCCCCAGATGATTGGGTGCTCCTCGTATTAACCAAAAAGGCCATCATTAAAGTGTGCCAGTCTCTTGACCTTACCCAGCTTTTGCATCCTTGCTTTATCTGACAAGGTTAGAATTAAAGTGGTTGAGGGTAGTAAAGATAGGGGTAGGAGAAGTGGGTGTCTGGGTCAATGTAGTAAATATTTGATTAGGTACTTTAATGGTGTCTTTTTTTTTTAAAGATACATTTATTTACTCACAGATTTTATATATTTTTTTAGTTTATTCCCTTTTGTTGCCCTTGTTTTTTATTGTTATTACTATTTTTTATAGTTGTTGTTGTTATTGATATCATTGTTGTTGGATAGGACAGAGAAATGGTGAGAGGAGGGGAAGACAGAGAGGAGGAGAGAAAGAGAGACACTTGCAGACCTGCTTCACCACCTGTGAAGCAATTCTCCTGCAGTGCAGGTGGGGAGCTGGAGACTTGAACCAGGATCCTTAAGCCGGTCTTTGCGCTTTGTGCCACCTGCACTTAACCCACTGTGCTACCGCCCGACTCCTAATGGTGTCTTCTTTCTGCTTGCTTGCTGAACTTGAGTCAAAATCTATGCACTTAAAGAACTTGAGACATTCAATCTTTTTCCCCCTGACATTGAATAGTGATTTATGAGATTATTAATTAATAAGAGTGTAGATTTAACACCATTCCTGCCACAGAACTCTGTATCTACTCCCACCCTCCTACAGTGGAGCTGAAAATCAACCCTTCTCCCCAGAGTCTTACTTTGGTGCAATATTGTTTGTCTTTTCATAAGCATCAGGAAGCCAAGGATCATGCCCTTCTCTCTCCTTTTCTTTTCTAAAGTATCTTCTTTACTCTGAAAACATTAATTCTTTACAACATCTGTTTTCTCATTTGGGAGTACAAGTGATTGTTTTTAAATCACCCTGAATATTTAGGCCAACTTTTGTTTTTTCTCACTAATGTGGACAGTAGACAAATGTCTACATTCAGTCCTTTCCCTTAAGATTTTTGAATTATGTAAGGGGTATATTTTATGTATTTATTTATTTACTCATTTATTTTTATTAGCAATTAAATATTGATTTAGAAAATTACATGTTAAAGGGGAATAATTCCACACCATTCCCACCATCAGAGTTCTGAATTCCAAGTCCCTTCATTGCAAACCGTCGCAGTTCTCCCAAACATGCAAACATGGGCTAACTGTCATCTCTACAACTACCTGTCTACATTTATACATATTTGCTCCCTTTTTCTTCCAGATCCAATCCTCTCTTTCCCTCCAAGCCACACATAACTCTAATTATTACATCCAGGTATCTCTTACCCTTTTCATCCTCTTTCTCTGGGACCTGATGGAGCTGGAGTTCAGAGCCCTCTTACCTTCTTCCTCTTATCAGTTTTTTTTTTTTAATTTAGCTTTTAAAAATATTTATTCCCTTTTGTTGTCCTTGTTGTTTTATTGTTGTAGTTATTATTGTTATTGATGTCTTCATTGTTGGATAGGACAGGGAGAAATGGAGAGAGGAGGGGAAGACGGGGAAAGATAGACACCTTTAGACCTGCTCCTGTGGCCATTTTCTCGATTTTTTGGATAAAACAGAGAGAAAGTGAGAGACGAGAGGAAGACAGAGAGGGAGAGAGAAAGATAGACACCTGCAGACCTGCTTCATCTCTTATGAAGTGACCCCACTGCAGGTGGGGAGCCAAGAGGTTGAACCAGGATCCTAGCACAGGTCCTTGTGCTTCAAACTGTGTACTTAACCTTGTACACCACTGCCTGGCCCCCAAATAGGGAAGCTTCCAATGGAGGGGATGGGACATGAAACTCTGGTGGTGGGAACTACATGGAACTGTACTCCTGTTATCTTACAATCTTTTTAAAGATTTATTTTTATTAACGAAAAAGAAGAGAAAGAACCAGACATCACTGTGGTACTTGTGCTGCCAGGAACTGAACTCAGGACCTCCTGCTTGAGAGTCCAATCCACTGTGCCACCTCCCGAACCACTACAATCTTTTAAATCATTATTAAATCACTAATAAATTTTTTTAAAAAAAAAGAAAAGACAAATAATTACATGATTATTTTATTGTAATTGTGACTAATGCCTCAAAAGAAAATCTCTGGTGCTATGAAAAGTAGCAAGCACAGAATATTTATTATATGCTAAATGTATGTGACATGAAATACATGAACACAAGAAAATGTATTCACCTCTCACAACTACCCAATAAGGAAACTGAGAAAAAGATTAATATCAAAAAGAAAAAAGAAAGAAAGAAAAGATTAATACCCTTGTCTAACATAAAAATCAGTGAACAGTAGAACCAGGACTGAAAACAGGTGCGTTTGGGAGCCAGGCAGTGGAGCAACCAGTTGAGCACACATTACCATGCACAAGGACTCAGGTTCAAATCCCTGATTCCCACCTGCAGAGGGGAAGCTTCACAAATGGTGAAGCAGTGTTGTAAGTGTCTCCCTTTCTTCCTCTCTATCTCCCCCATACCTCTCAATTTTTCTCCATCCTATCAAATAAAAGGAAAAAAAAAATGGCCACCAGGAGCATGGAGTCACTGTGCAAGACACTGAGCCCCAGTGATAACTGGTGGCAGAGGAAAGGAAGGAAGGAGGGAGGAAATAGGTACATTCAACTCTGAAACATCACTACTATCTCCAAACAGTAGGAAAATCCATCATGCTTTTGTTTTTTTATTAGTGATTTAATAATCATCAACAAGATAGTGGGATAGGAGTACAATTCCACACAGTTCCCAGCACCAGAGTTCTATATCCCATCGCCTCCATTGGAAGGCTCCCTGTTCTTTCTCCCTCTGGGAAACTGAACCACAGATCTTTATGGGGTGCAGAAGATGGGAGGTCTAACTTCTGTAATTGCTTCTCCGCTGGACATGGGTGTTTACAGGTTGATCCCATGCTTTCCTTTATTCCCTCTGGAATAAAAGCCTCACAAATGGGATCTTGTGCATATGGGATCATACTGCTCTGAGGCTGACATCTGGCATTTTCACTCCCGTTCTTCCAGATAGACACCACAGCACCAACACTTCCCTCAGTGTTCTGCACTTCCATACGGTGCTGAGGCTCGAACCTAGCTTGTGCCTGTGGCAGGGCAAAAATGCTACCTGGTGAGCTACCCTCCAGTGCCCAAAAATCTAGAATTCCTTTTTAAAAACAAAGAAGTAACCAGAAGTAGAGAAATAGAGATAAAATTTTGAGAATGCCTGTTCTAGGAAGATCTTTCTAAGCTCACTCTATGAAAGTGAATTTTGGAGGGTTTTCAAAAATCCCTTAACACTCTCCAAATAGAACAAAAGGTTACACTATAATTAACTCAGTCTTATTTAGGCACTCAATAGGTTATTAAATATGTTGAAAATAAAATACCTTGGATAGTTTGACCAAGCTATACAGATGATATCTAGTTTTATCTGTATTGCTTTTGCCAGGTTCAACCTTCAGAAACATCTTTCAACTAAAGTCAAAAAAAAGGGGAAAAGTCAGACATCCTACAGTGTGTCTCATTTAGGAAAATGACAAAACATTACACTCAATGTATACAAAGTTTCATGACATAAAAGTGGACCAATAAAATCTGAACAAAGAGAATAGATATATCAACAAAGTAATATGAAATAATTTACTAATCTATAAAACCAAATTTAAAATATGCCATCTTTGCTTACCATTCACAACCTTATGGAATTATCCCGACAAGTTAGATTTAAAGAGTAAAAGGCTCCTTGAACCACTGGAATAGGATAAAGAGCCCAGAACTAATCCCACACACATGTACGAGCACATTATATATGACAAAGGGGCCAATCTGCCCAATGGGGAAAAAGAAAATCTCTTTAACAAATGGTGTTGGGTGAATTGGACAACCACATGTAGAAAAATGAAACTAGACCACCACCTAACACCATTCACCAAAACTAACTCAAAATAGGGAGACTGGGCAATAGCGCTGTGGGTTAAGTGCACATGTCATGAATCACAAGGAGAGGTGTAAGGAAACCCAGTTCACAAGTGGTGAAGCAAGTCTACAGGTGTCTGTATTTCTTCCCCTCCTCTCTCAGTTTCTCTCTGTCCTATCCAACAATAGCAATAACAAGAACAGTAATAACAACAAGGGCAACAAAATGGGAAAAACAGCCTCCAGGAGCAGTGGATTCGTAGTGCAGGCACAGAGCCCTAGCGATAACCCTGGAGGTAAAATGAAATAAAACAAAATAAAATAATAAATTAAAAAGTTGGGAATGCAAACAGACTGTAATGCCTGAGGCTCTAAAGTCCCAGGCTCAATCCCCTGCACCATAAGGCAGAGTTGATTAGTGCTCTGGTAAAAATAAAATAAAATTAGGAGTCGGGCAGTAGCGCAGTGGGTTAAGCACACATGACACAAAGTGCAAGGACCAGTGCAAGGATCCCAGTTCAAGCCCCCAGCTCCCCACCTGTAGGGGGGTGTTCACAAATGGTGAAGCAAATCTGCAGGTGTCTCTTTCTCTCTCCCAACTCTCTCATTTTCCTCTCAATTTCTCTTTGTCCTATCCAACAAAATAGAAAAGAAAAAAATGGCCACTGGAAGCGGGAGATTTGTAGTGCTGGCACAGAGCCCCAGCAATAATGGCAATATAAAATTAAAATTTAATTAAATAAAGAACTTGCAGACCAAAGGCCCCAAACACCATAATCCCTGGCTCCACTTTATGCAAGAACTGAACAGTGCAGGAGCAGGTGCACGTGTCTACATATACATATTATATAAACATATGTACTTTTTTTTTGCCTCCAGGGTCATCACTGGGGCTCAGTGCTAGCACTATGAATCCACTGCTCCCAATGGCAGGTTTTTTCCTTTTCATTTTTTATTTTTCTTCCTATTATTTTATTCAGTAGGACAGACAGAAACTGAGAGGGAAGGGAGAAACAGAGAAGTAGGGGAAAAAACAGACACCTGCAGACCTGCTTCACACCTCGTTTAGTGTCCCTGCTGCAGATAGGAAGCCGGGGCTTGAACCCGAGTCCTAGTGTGTGTCCTTACACACAGAACTGTGCTTAACCGGGTGTACCATCATCTGGCCTCTATCTATCTCCCCCCTTTCCTTTCAACTTTTGTCTCTATCCAAAATAAATTAATAAATGAGTAATATCAAAATACAATTTTTTAAAAACTGAACAGTGCTCCATCCCCCCACAAATAAATCTTTTAAAAGTATTTTCCAGTTGTCACTATTCTTTATTTTTAAGTTTTTTTCAATTATTTATTTATTTTCCCTTTTGTTGCCCTTGTTTTTTTATTGTTGTCATAGTTACTATTGTTGCTATTGATGTCGTCATTGTTAGATAAGACAGAGAGAAATGGAGAGAGGAGGGGAAGACAGAGAGGGGGAGAGAAAGACAGACACCTGCAGACCTGCTTCACCCCTGCAGATGGAGAGCCGGGGGCTCAAACAAGGATCCTTACGCTGGTCCTTGTTGGCAACAAGTGCACTTGACCCGCTGCTCTACTATCCGACTCCCCCAATTGTCACTATTCTAAAATTTTCATTAAGCAAAGGAAAATAGACTGGCACAGAAAAGTAGGCACTTCAAAAAATAAAGAAAGGGGGCCAGATGGTGGTGCACCTGGTTGAGCATACATGTTACAATGGGCAAGGACCCAGGTTCGAGCCCCTGATCTCTGCCTGCAAGGGGAAAGCTTTATGAATGGTGAAGCAGGTCTGCAGGTATCTTTCTCTCTCCCTCTTTATCTCCCCCTACTCTCTTGATCTGGCTATCACTATTCAATAATGATAAGAAAGAAGGAAAGAAGGAAGGGAGGGAGGGAGGATGACAGATAGATGGGCACTTCATACACATTATCATAGGAAGTCGGTATCTTTTAATTCAAAGACACATCAGGGTTCAAACCCTTACTGTTATCTTCCTTAATGAGTTCATCACTCAGGTATTGGGTGGTTGTGCACCTGGTTGAGTGCACAGATTACCACCTGGGTTTGAGCCCCTGCTCCCCACCTGTGGTGGGCAAGTTTCAGGAGAGGTGAAGCAAGTCTGCAAGCATCTATCTTTCTCCCTCTCAATTTCTCTCCATCCTGTCAAATAAAATAGAAAGAAAAAGGGAAAAAAGAAAAGGAAAAAAATGGCCATTGGGAGCAGTGAATTCAAAGTGCTGGCAATGAGCCCCAGAGATAACCCTGGTGGCAATAAAAATAAATTAATGAGCTAATTAATTAAATTAAAAATTAAATGAGTTCATCTCTCTAGGCTTCTCTTCCTTCATCTGCAAAATGTGCTGTCATTTATTTCACAGAGCTGGTGTTGGAATTAATAAGGTAGCAGAATGACAAGCAGTTACTTCCCTTTACTTTTCTCTGTAACTGGAAGATACATTTATTAAGAGAGAAAAACAGTGACAAACACCACAGTACCACTCGACGATATGCAATGCTGAGAGCCTGGGGACTGCAAAACATACATTCTACCCACTATACCACATCCCCAGCTACTCTGTAATTCCTTTTAAAAGAAAAAGAGGGAAAAAGAAGATTTATTTATTTCATGAAAGAAATGCAAGAGTACTGCTTCACTGTGGCACCATAAGCGTCTGAAACCCAGGTATGCAAATTCTGGGCACTATTGCTGAGCTATCTCCCCAGCTGCCATAATTTTTTATGGCAAGGTCAAGCACTCCATATACTGATGAGGAAACTGAGTCACATGAATATGAACCTATTGTTACACAGAAGGTAATTGTCAGTACCTAATTCTGCTCCTAGTCATAAATTTGATATGTTACTTCATTGGTCATTTTGGGATGCATTGGATCGACCTTCTCGTGGTGCATCCCGTGAGCACCCATTCATTGGGGAAACTGACGATCCTTCCTAGCCGACTGAATCCACATGGATCCCAGTCACTTTCAAAGCCAGCAACAAGCAGCTCCTGACAGCTTTCAACCTGACCTGTTGACTGGCTACGGAAGAAGGGCAAACGCTAGAAGAAGAATTGGTCATTTTATTCTCTATACCAGTGTGTTTATCTTTTTTTTAAATCATTATACCTTTTAAAGTCAGGAGGATAGCATAATGGTTATGCAAAAGACTTTCAAACCTGAAGTTCCGAGGTCTCGAGTTCAATCCCCCATACCACATAAGCCAGAGCTGAGCAGTGCTGTAATAAAAATAATAATAAAATTATACCTGTTATACTTTACATTTTGATAACAGAACAAAGATTTTGTTAACCAACCATAATTCCCACTTATAATTTAAAAAAAAAAAAACAGGGAGTCCAGCAGTAGTGCAGCGGGTTAAGTGCACATGGCGCAAAGGTAAGGGCCGGCATAAGGATCCCGGTTCGAACCCCTGGCTCCCCACCTGTAGGAGGTCGCTTCACAAGTGGTGAAGCAGGTCTGCAGGTGTCTTATCTTTCCTCCTCTCTGTCTTCCCCTCCTCTCTCCATTTTTCTCTGTCCTATCCAACAACAACAACAGCTATGACAATAGTAACAACTACAACAAGCACAACAGCAAGGGCAACAAAATGGGAAAAACAGCCTGCAGAAGCAGTGGATTCATAGGGCAGGCACCAAGCCCCAGCAATAATCCTGGAGGAAAAAAAAAAAACAGTAAGTAAGCAGGAGATGTAAGGAGACAGCCTAACAGTTCTGCAAAAGACTTTCATGCTTGAAGCACTGGAGGTCCCAGGTTAACTCCCTGCACCATCATAAGCAAGAGCTGAACAGTGCTCTGGTATAAAAAACAAAACATGGGTGGGGGAAGATAGCATAATGATTATGCAAAGATTCTCAAACCCAGGTTCAATCCCCAGCACCACCATAGCCAGAGCTGAGGAATGGTCTGCTTAAAAATAATAACAGGGAGCCGGGTGGTAGCACAGTGGGTTAAGCACACATGGCATAAAGCACATGGCAGGAAGCACAAGAACCAGCTGGACCAGTGTAATGATCCTGGTTCAAGCGCCTGGCTCCCCACCTGCAGGGCAGACGCTTCACAGGTGGTGAAGCAGGTCTGCAGATGTCTGTCTTTCTCTCCCCCCTGTCTTCCCCTCCTCTCTCCATTTCTCTCTGCCCTATCTAACAACGATGGCATCAATAACAACAACAATAGTAACTACAACAACAATAAAAAACAAGGGCAACAAAAGGGAAAATAAATATTAAAATTTTTTTTAAATAATAGGGAGCCAGGCAGTAGCGCACTGAGTTAAGCACACATGGTGCAAATCACAAGGACCCACACAAGAATCTGGGCTCGAGCCCCCAGCTCCCCATCTGCAAGGGGGTCACTTCACAAGTAGTGAAGCAGGTCTGTAGGTGTCTACCTTTCTCACACCCTCTCTGTCTTCCCCTCCTCTCTGGATTTCTCTCTGTCCTAACAACAGCAGCAATGGCACTAATAACAACAACAACAAGGACAACAAAATGGGAAAAAATGGCCTCCAGGAGCAGTGGATTCCTAGTACAGGCTCAGCCTCAGCAATAACCATGGAGACTAATAATAATAGTTAAAAATTAAAACAAAAAAAAAAAAACCTGTAAGCAATCTGCCTATTTTCAAATTCAACAAGAAGTACTCTCTCCAGATTTCTTTTTTTAGAGGGAAGGGGAGCTGAGGTCTTAGGCATGCATGACCCTCCCCCTTCAAGATCTTTTGTTATTCAGGTGAGAAAAAGAGGATGTGGTACTGGGGTTTAAATCTGTGCCATACACTCATGCCCTACCCAGTGCCTAACACATCAGATTTCAAAATGAAATATCCAAATTGCTACTGTTACTCATTTATACAGAGAATAATTTCTAGAGGAACAGTAAGGGTGAATAGGGAGGCATAGTAACCAGATATAACCCAAAAGTAAATATATAGTATCTGAAGAAAAAAACAGTAACTTCACAATGCTTGGTCTTCCAAGATTCTACAAACTCTCTCTTACTTCGAAGGATGCCAACATAAGCACTGGGTGAGGCACTTGCCAGGCTCAACCACTAGACTGTTATAGAACCTCAAACCGTTTAATTTCACAGTGCCTCCATTCAAATAAACAAAGCAAGTTGGACTTGAGTCATGGAACTGGAGTCAACCTAAGCAATTAGCTCTACCCAATGCACCTTGGCAGAACACCCAATTTCACTCTAACTGCAGCAACATGGGTTTCAGTGATCATCCCTCTTTTAGAATTAAAGTATTTTGATGGCTCTTGGGATTCTTATTTCCCTTATCTACAACAGTTCTCATCCCAGACATTTTTACTTAGGGTCCTAGTTCCACTTGTATGATCTTTTGAAATATATACACATTTAAGTACTGATTCAGGTTAACCCACTAGTAGGTAGAGAGCAGGTATTTTAAATGGGGTATGAGAAGCCACTATATGCAGCTGTGTGTTGTGACTCAGTATACCGGCCAACCACAGGAAGTTGGACACAGCACTCGGCTGACATCAGCCTGGCGATAACAGCATACTCCAATCTGCGCAAATGCAATGGACTGTGGGTCAATCAAATGGACTTAAACGTAGCCAGCTGCAAGTCTAGTCCTTTTGGCCCCTGCTCCTTCTCCTGCTCAGGTACATCTCGGCTGAGGGTGCTCAAGGCTGCCTCTCCTGAGACCTGAACACGTGACTCAGCTAGCCTGTAAACTCCTAAGACTCCTCTACAGCCATATGAGTAACCTCTACCTCTGCTGATAATTGTTTATCTCCTGGGGCTGAACTTTTGAGTAACTAATTCATGGACTTATGAGACTAGCTTAATCTCAGGCCTGCCAATTTATTGCTTATCTTGCCGTACCTAAAATAATATTCCGAACTACTGTACCACCATAATAAAGCTTTGTTTAAACCCACTCCCAGCTGCACCACAGTCAAGTCCTTTACACTCATGCAGCAAAGTCCTTTTATTTTAATTACAATAGTTGTGTACCTCCAGAACTCTTAACTGTGGAGTTTAGCTAAATAAAATCACTGGTTCACTCTATTTGGCACTCTCTGGCAAAGCCAAAGTTATCTAGCAGCAGGTACTTGAACTGGAAAAACTGATGCTGATGCAACAAAGATAGATATTAAATATCTTTCTGAATACTCACATCACTCTACTCACTCACCTCTTGAGTTCAATCTCACTCATCCATAATCAGCTTCTATACTACTGCCAAAAGCTAGTAGCAATGATACATGGAAAGCTGTTTCAAGGACTTGGCAATTTTTAACTTGCTTAGTTCTCATAGCAGCAAAATAAAACAGACTGTGATTATCCCCATTTTAATGACAATCAGTGAGTAAGACAAGACAGCAAGAATCACCAAAGTTACACACCCAAAGTCACAAAGTCAGCAAGTGGGTGTTGGGGTTCTAAACTCAAGAAGTATAGTATAGTTCCTATACTTAAGCTCCTATTTACTCTGCAACTATCACTCTACTAAGCTGCTGTTCTCTAATATCAGAAAGATCCTCACCTCCATTTACATAGTGATCAAACATTTACCTTTCCTGTCAATACTGGCCTAATCTACTTAAAATGTTTCATGTGGCTCTGACTCTGCCCACTTCCACATCAGCCCGCCCTGTGGATTGTACACAATATTTATGAATAACTATTAAGAGTGAATCTTCCCCAAACTCTTCATCTTCCCAAATACAACCTTTCCCTTCTCTAAGCCCAACCCTGTCCCCTCACTCAGAACTTTGTGCCTTCCTCCAACACTTATCTTTATTTCTATGCTACCCACTATGATGACCAGTATCCAAGATGGTTCCATTGTCTTCACCTTCAAGGACTCACATCTTTGTGCAGTCCCTTCCCAAGTATGTCCAAAAGAACACTAGAGAAATAGTGGTATGAGATTTATTTATTTAGTTCACCACAGTTATTACTGGGGCTGAATCTGCAGGATTCCATCCCTTGCATCATACTTTTTCCCCCCTTAGAGGGCTAGAGACCAGAGAGAGAAGAGAAACAACGCAGCACTACTCCACTGCTCTTGAAGCTTACTTCATGCAGGTGCTCCCATATAGTGGTCAGGGGCTTAAGCCATAGGCCTTGTGCATGGTAAAATATGTACTCTACCAAGTGAGCTATCTCCTGGCCCCTGGCATGTGACTTCTGAAGTAAGGTCATAAGAAATAATGCAACTTAGTCTCCTATATTACTTGCTCTAAGGGAAGCCAGTAACTATGTCATGAAGACATCAAGTAGTTCAATGGTGACCCACTTAAAGAACTGAGACCTCCCACTGACAGCTTGCACAACTTGTCAGTAATGAGAAGCTGCTGTAAAAAGTTCACCAGACTCTGCCAAACCTTAGATGGCTGCAGTACCAACCGACATTACTACTGCAATCTCTTGAGAAGTTCTGCATCTAAACCACAGTAAAGTCCTTCTCAAATCCCTGAATCACAGAAAGTGTGAGAAATAGTAAATGTTTAAATATTAATTAGTAAATGTTAAATGTTAATTAGTAAATGTTAAACATTAACACATGGGGCAATCTGTTACTGAAAACAATAATTAGTACACTCATTAAAAAAAAAAAAAAGATTTATTTATGAGAACCAGAACATCACTCTGACAGATGCAATGTCTAGAATAAACTCAGGACTCACACTTGCAAGTCCTGCTCTCTGCTGCTGAACAGTCTCCTAGGTCACTTCTTCTTCTAGCGTTTGCCCTTCTTCCGTAGCGAATCAACAGCGTCAGGTTAAGCCTGATGTAAAGTTTCGAGACCTCCTTTGAATCTGGAGAGGTGGCAGTCATTGACTATGTGGGTCATAGTCTGTCTGTAGCCGCAGGGGCAATTCGGGTCGTCTCTGGCTCCCCAGCGATGGAACATAGCGGCGCACCGGCCATGGCCTGTTCGATAGCGATTGAGGAGGGCCCAATCATAACGTGCTAGGTCAAAGCCGGGTTGACGCTTGCAGGGGTCTGTGATGAGGTGTTTGTTCTTTACCTCAGCTGAGTGCCAACTCTGTTTCCAAGAGTCTGGAACAGAGAAGTTCAGTGTAGGCGTAGGGGACCAGATTGGGTGATGAGACGTCAAGCATTGGACAGGGTGGGCGAAGATATCCGCGTATATTGGCAGGTCCGGTTGAGCGTAGACGTGGGAAATGAACTTAGATGATGCCGCATCCCGACGGATATCTGGCGGGGCGATGTTGCTAAGAACTGGCAGCCATGGAACCGGGGTGGAACGGATGGTTCCAGAAATTATCCTCATGGAGGAATATAATTTGGAATTGACCAAGTGGACATGGGGGCTACGGAACCATCCTGGGGCACAGTATTCTGCAGTGGAATAGCATAATGCCAGAGATGATGATCACAGTGTGGAAGCGCTCGCGCCCCATGAGGAGCTGGCCAGTCTTGCAATGATGTTATTCCTCGCGCCCACCTTTGCTGCAGTTTTTATGAGATATTTGTGAAATGACAGAGTGCGATCGAGAGTAACGCCAAGATAGACTGGCTGGGCTTCATGCCGGATTCTCGTATCGCCAAGCTGCACATTAAGCTCATGCGAGGCCGAGGCATGGTGTAGATGGAAAACAGATGATACTGTTTTTGCAGTGCTAGGGATTAGTCGCCATTTTTTACAGTAATCAGATATCAGAGACATGTCTTTTGTGAGTGTTTCCTCAAGGATGTCGAACTTGGATGCCTGAGTTGCACAGCAGATGTCATCGGCATAGATGAACTTCCTTGAAGAAGTTTCTGGGAGGTCATTGATGTAAATATTAAATAGCGTAGGAGCCAGAACAGAGCCCTGGGGGAGGCCACTTGAGACAGGTCTCCATCTGCTAGACTTGTCACCCAGATGCACCCGGAATCTTCCGTTTTGGAGAAGAAACGATATAGCATTGGCCACCCATGGAGGCAGGCATCTTGAGATCTTGACTAGGAGACCACGGTGCCAGACCGTGTCATAGGCTGCTGTGAGATCAACAAAGACAGCACCCGTCTTTAAATTCTTCTGGAATCCATTTTCAATGTAAGTTGAGAGGGCCAGGGCTGTTCGCAGGTAGATCTTCCTGGGCGGAAACCAAATTGGGCGGGTGATAGGAATTTCTCTGTAAGATGAGAAATACGTGACAGAAGCAGCCTCTCAAGGAGTTTGTAACACACAGAGAAGAGAGAAATTGGTCTATAGCTGGCAGCCAGTGTTGGGTCTTTCTTTGGTTTCAAAACCGCTATAATCTTTGCACGACGCCAAACTTTGGGCATAGACTCAGATTCCAAGATGTGGGACAGGAATGAAGCGAGCCACTTCTTTGCCGCGGGACCCAGGTTAAGAATGAGTTCTGGGGTGATGTTATCATAGCCAGCAGCTGTTCCCGGTTTAACCCTCTTCAAAGCGTCTTCCAGTTCAGACAGTGTAAAGGGAGAGAGTTTTGGAGATGGACAAGATAACCGGAAGTGGGATGACCACTCATGGGAAATTTCTCTTTTCCAGACTGGGTCGATCTTAGCAGGTCCAACTTGAGTTAGGTGACTGGCCACTGAGTTTGGAGATACAGGAGGATGGGAGACGGGAGGGGGTTGGCTACCGGCACCCAGACTGTGAAGAAGCTTCCAGGCCTTCCTACTTGAGTGGGTGAAGTTCAGACTTTCCGTAAGTTGTTGCCAGCGGGCTTGGTGTGCTGCATCCAGGGAGGCAATGAGATGGTCAGCCACATCTGGGTCGCCCGACTCATCATACTGCTTTAGTAGTTGCTTGCATTCAGCATCAAGACAAGGCGCATAGTTAGCACGTCTCCCACGAGGAATGGCTTGGGAAGCTGCTTTGAAGATGGCTTGGCGGAAGCGCCTGTAGGAATCTTCAGGGGGGATAGAGTTAATTGGAATTGCAGGAATAGATTTGTTGGTAAGATCACTGAACAGACACCAGTTTGCTTTCCGAAAGTTCCATCTTAGTTTCTCCGAGCATAGAATCAGTGAGAGCTGGAGACCAATGTGGATGATAGCTGGGCGGTGATGACTGTGCGGGAAGATCTTGAGAACTTGTCTAATAGCGGGAAAGGCTTGGCCGTTGACTGTGCTAATCCAGCACAGGTCGGGTGACGAGTCTTTATTCCATCTAGCACTGTGAAAAGAGCCTGGCTGTTTGGGATCGTATAATAGGGAGAGGTCATTCGCTGAAGCCCAGTCAGCTAAGATAGAGCTGTCAGCACAAGTGGAGGAATATCCCCATGCCGTCAGCACAAGTGGAGGAATATCCCCAGTCTTGGTGATGACTATTAAAGTCTCCAACGTAAACAGCTGGGTGATTCGGGCTAGGCAGGACCTCATTATCCCATGAGGCACTGGGAGGCTTATATACGTTGACAAGCTGAATAGTTCCAATAGTAATGGAGTCGTAGAAGGTCGAAGAGGCCGTGTGGTAAACGTCCGCAAGACACGATTTGGCGTAGATGGCTCGGCCGTGTTTAGGATGGAGATTATAGCATATTAAATCGAATCCACTGATGGTGAATCAAGCAGCTTCATCGACTGCTATATGTGTTTCTTGTAGGCAGATAACATCTGCCTGATGCTGTATCGCCAGTTGACCAATAAGAACACGTTTGGCAAAGGACAGCCCCTCAACATTAAGTTGGAGGACTCGAAGAGCAGGACCAACAGCTTGAAAGCTGTCAGGAGCTGCTTGTTGCTGGCTTTGAAAGTGACTGGGATCCATGTGGATTCAGTCGGCTAGGAAGGATCATCAGTTTCCCCAATGAATGGGTACTCACGGGATGCACCACAGGAAGGTCGATCCAATGCAAGGTCACAACATCCTACTTCTAAAATTATTAGCTAGGAGCTGGGGCAGTAGTGCAGCAGGTTAAGCTCCCATGGCGCAAAGCGCAAGGACCAGTGTAAGGATCCCAGTTTGAGCCCCCAGCTCCCCACCTGCAGGGGGTGGGGGGGCCACTTCACAAGCGGTGAAACAGGTCTGCAGGCGTCTATCTTTCTCTCCCCGTCTTTGCCTCCACTCTCAATTTCTGTCCTATCCAACAACAACAACAGTAACAATAAAACAACAGGGGCAACAAAATGGGAAAAATGGCCTCCAGGAGCAGCAGATTCATAGTGCAGGCACAACAATAACCCAGGAGGCAAAATAAAACTAAATTAAATTAAATTAAATTTAAATTATAGGCCACTTGAGGGCTGAAACTATTTCCTTGATTCTCAATGTTCCATTAAGTCCTTTAAATTAAGCAATGCCATGTAATTTGTTGACTTGTGTCACTGGGTCATTCATTCCCTTTGGTCAGTGTTCCTTTCCTTTCAATATGTATCTACTTAGAAACTATTCCCTTTGCCTAAACCACTGCATCTACTACTATCTTGTATTTTCTCTCTCTTTTTTTTTTCCAGAGCACTGTTCAGCTCTGGCTTATAGTGGCGCAAAGGATTGAACCTGAGACTTTGGAGGCACAGGCACAAGAGTTTCTTTGCATAAACATTATGCTATCTAACCTCGCCCTAATTTTTTTTAATTATCTTTATTTACTTATTGGATAGACAGCTAGAAATCAAGAGGGAAGGGAGTGATAAGAGTCATAGAGAAGGAAAGAGACACCTGCAACATTACTTCACCACTCACAAAGCCTGCAGGTGTGGACCAGGGGGCCTTGCACACTGTAACCTGTGAGCTCAACCAGATGCACCACCATCTGGTCCTGTCAGTCAAAGTTCAAGGCGCCAGTATGCCAGACTAGCTTCCTGGTGGGAGGCAGACGACCAAGGACACATAGCTGAGTGGAGAAGCAGTATTTCTTTATTCATGAGCGAATGGTTCAAAAACTAATCTAATCTAATCACAACCCAATTCTGTCCTGCTTCTCTCTCCTCCGGCAGAAGAGTCAGGAACCAAGAAAGTACCTAGGATAGGGGGCAGGGAGAAGGAAGAAGTGCGAACTAACAAGGACTAAACCAAAACTTCCCAGGGGCAGGGGGAGTGAGACCAAACCAATGTAACAGAATGACCATGTAAATAGACCACAATGTCAAGCAATGTAACAGAAGGGATCCCAGAAGCAGAACTAGAAGCATACCAACAATTCCCTCTTTTCTTTTTAACTAATTGACCATAGTATCAGGAGTGTGGGGTGAACAGAAACCTATATTGTACAGGCATTTTCAAAAAAAAAAAAACTGGCACAAACATGGAGGAACAAGTAAGCAAGCAACAAGAACCAGTGTGATGCCAAGGGAATGCCTGAGGGGGGCGTTTCTTGCCTCTGTGAGCAAGGCTTATCAAGCTAAAGGACATTTCCTGCCTCTGTGGGCTTCTCTTGCCTCTGAGGCGTTTCTTGCCTCTGAGGCGTTTCTTTCCTCTGTGGGCATTACCTAGCAAGGAGTGGGGGGTATGGCCTATAGAGTCCCAAGGCAGCTGGCTGCAGTCAGTCTTTGAGAAACCCAGCAGCGTAAAGGGAAGCTGCTGTAGTTTCCAAGAGGTGTACCAGTGAGTCCGACAGAAGTGCCAGTCCAAAGCAGATGTCCACGGAAGAAATGCCAGGGGGTGAAACGTTGCATGAGGAAGGTCAGCCGCTGGAATTCCGCTCTTCTGTAGAGAACTTGACAGCTGCAATTCACTTACTTGTGAAACAAAACTTGTAGCAGGTTAGAAGTTTACCACAATTGATGACTCCATTATAATTGGAAGTCCTTTCTAGTATGATTTTAAGGTTGCTTAAACAGTTTAAACAATAAAATGTGGAAAGGTAAACAGAAGAACCATGGTTAAAAGCCTCAGGCATGAGAATCATTAGCATAACCATTGTGCAATCTATCGTTCCTAATTGAGAAGGTATTTGAGAGCTTTACATATCAATAATGTCTTTTTTAACCTTTTGTTACACCCGTATAAGATGGAGACACACCCTAGGTGTGCGCAGGTTTTTTAGACCAAATTAGCTAAAATATATTGATTTTTAACTAATTTTTACCTCTGACTTTAAATGTAAGTTAATTTTACCTTTATGAGAATTATGTTGAAAACCTTTTTTATTTAACTTTGCCTGGTAAGAATGCAGCCTTAAAGTTACATTTCTAACCTTAATGTTAATGTTTACCAAACTTCTAACACACACAAACATGGTCTTCAATACACAAGGAGAAAAATTTTTGCTATGAAGACATGTCATTGTAAACACGAATTTAGATCTGTACTGTCTTAGTTGTTAGGGGGGGGTGTTGTCGGCCGGTGGCCTCTTGCCCAACTTCACTTCCAGGAATTGCAGGGGTGCGATCACTGCACGGATGTCTGCATATTCTAGCTCCTCTGCTGTCAGAGCTGAGCTGGGGATCTCGGCCAGGGGGCCCAGTCTTGGCAGGAAGCCCACGGTCTCTGGGTGGTCTGGGATCTGCCCAGACACCATAGCAGGAGGGCGGGCGGGCCAGCTGTGCAGAAGGCACGGGGCCCGGGGCGGGGGCCAGGATGGGCTGCAGCCCTGCCTGCCTGGTCTGCCTTGCCCGCCTTCCTGACCCCGGCAGCCAAGCAGTGTAGAGGGAGCCCGCGCCCAACACCCCACGAGCAGGCTCCGGCAGGCCAGCGGTGAGCGGAAACCAGAGTGTGAAGAACAAAGTGTTCCAGAGACAGAGAAACTGTCTCATGAAGAAAGGGCAGAGGCCTTTGGAAACCTCTTCATAAGTAGAAAAGCAGCCCATAGTGGATAGGTAGCCAAACGTCTTCACTTATCTGGGGGATGGGCAGGTTAGGTCCCAAGTTGTTGCGCCATATGTCAGTCAAAGTTCAGGGCACCAGTATGCCAGACTAGCTTCCCGGTGGGAGGCAGACGACCAAGGACACATAGCTGAGTGGAGAAGCAGTATTTCTTTATTCATGAGCGAATGGTTCAAAAAACTAATCTAATCTAATCACAACCCAATTCTGTCCTGCTTCTCTCTCCTCCGGCAGAAGAGTCAGGAACCAAGGAAGTACCTAGGATAGGGGGTGGGGAGAAGGAAGAAGCTCGAAATAGCAAGGACTAAACCAAAATCTCCCAGGGGCAGGGGGAGTGAGACCAAACCAATGTAACAGAATGACCATGTAAATAGACCACAATGTCAAGCAATGTAACAGAAGGGATCCCAGAAGCAGAACTAGAAGCATACCAACATGGTCCCATTCCCTTTTCTCTTTCAAACCTTTCTGAAACGTTAACTCTTGACACCCAATTTTCCACAATACACAAAAATGTTCCATATCTCAATCAATTCTAAGTGCCAACCCCTAGCATTTACATACACAAACCCCACTCACTATATATAGTTTGCTTTATCTTTTAACCTACAAATACTAAGCATCTACTATGTTCCAAGAATTATTCATGTGTCTGCCTCTCTCCACACACACACACAGGGGCCTCATATGAGATTCCACTGCTCCCATGCCAACTTTTTCATTATTTCATAAACAGAAAGGAGAAATACACAACATATAGCACTGTCCCACTATTCACAGAGCTTCTCCTAGTGCTATGGCACTTCCATGTGGTAGGCACCAAGGCACTAATCTGGGACCTCACACTTGATATGGCATGTATTCTAAGTAAGCTACCTCCATTTCCGTAACAATTAGTCTTGTTGGTATACTGCACCAAAGTAAAGGGCTCTGGGGTGGAGGGAAGGGCTGAGGTCCTGGAACATGATGTCAGAGGGCCTAGAGGGGGTTGAATTGCTATGTGAAAAACTGAGAAAAAATTTTTTTAATTATCTTTATTATTTATTGGATAGAGAGCCAGAAATCAAGAGGGAAGAGGGTAATAGGGAGGGAGAGAGACACCTGCAGCTCTGCTTTACCACTTACAAAGCTTTCCCCCTGCAGATGGAGACCAGGGGCTTGAACCCAGGTCCTTGCACACTGTAATGTGTTCACCAGGTGTGCCACCACCCTTTTTTTTTTTTGCCTCCAGGGTTATTGCCTAGGTTCAGTGCCTGCACCATGAATCCACTGCTCCTGGAGGCCATTTTTCCCCCTTTTGTTGCCCTTGTTGTTGTAGCCTGGTTATGGTTATTATTGTTGATGTCATTCGTTGTTGGATAGGACAGAGAAATGGAGAGAGGAGGGGAAGACAGGGAGAGAGAAAGACAGACACCTGCAGACCTGCTTCACCACCTGTGAAGCAACTCCCTTGCAGGTGGGGAGCCAAGGGCTCGAACTTGGATTCTTTCGCTGGTCCTTACCATTTGTGCCATGTGCGCTTAACCTGCTGCACTACCGCCCAACCCCCTCTTTTTATTTATTTATTTTTTTGCCTTCAGTGTTATTGCTGGGGCTCGGTGCCTGCACTATGAATCCACTGCTCCTGGAGGCCATTTTCTTCCACTCTTATTGTTGTTGTTGCTGCTGCTGCTGTTGGATGGGACAGAGAGAAACTGAGAGAGGAAGGGAAGACAGAGAAGGGAGAGACACCTGCAGACCTGCTTCACTGCCTGTGAATCAATGCCCCCCTGTAGGTGGAGAACTGGGGGCTCGAACTAGGATCCTTGCGCTGGTCCTTGTGCTTTATTCTATGTGCGCTTAACCCGGTGGACCACCACCCAGCCCGAGAAATGTTATACATGTACAAACTACTGTATTTTATTTTTTGTTACTGTATTTTATTGTTGACTATAAACTATTAACCCAATAAAAAATATTTTACAATAAAAAATTTTTTTAAAGGATTAGTCTTGAAATTGTAAACAAAAGAAACAAACATCCCTGCCCTTGAGGAGCCAGCCTAATATGTGCTCTTGCCATAGTGATCTCTCTAAATACAAGCATCTTTGTTAATAGAACTTCATATTTTAATTTCTGGTGGGGAAGGTGTCATCAGGAGCTGGTTCACCCAGGATAGCACACTTAACCATGCACAGAGACATGGGTCCGTGTCCCAGGCCACTACAGGAAAGCACCATGCAAAGGGGAAGCTTCACACCCCATGGAATGAGACATAGGTCTCTCCTTCTCTGTCCCTCACACTACCTGGGGTGAGGGGAGACGGTAGTTCTCCAGGAGCAGAGGAATTATTCAGGTGTAAAGCCCCAGTGATAATCCTGGTGGCAAAAGAAAAAGTATGTATTATTTTCCCTTTGTAAAACTTAGTTATTCAAAAATATTTTATTCCTTTCATTGTCTACTTACTGGCCAGTAGGTCTATATAACCCTTTCCAGGGTTATTGCTAGGGCTTGGTGCCTGCACTATGAATCCACTGCTCCCGGTGGCCATTTTTTCTGTTGTATTGGATAGGACAGAGAGAAACTGAGAGGAGAGGGGAAGATAGAAAAAGGGAAAGATACCTACAGACCTGCTTCACTGATTGTTAAGTGACCTCCCACATGTGGGGAGGAAGTTCAGGGTGACCTGAACCAGATCCTTGCACCGGTCCTTGAGCTTCATACTGTGTGCACTTAACCCAGTGTTCCACTGCCCAACCCCCTTAAGATTTATTTGTAGAGATAACCAAAACATCACTCTGGCATATGCCATGCTGGGAATAGAAATCAGGACCTCATGTTTGAGGGTCCAATGCCTTATCCACTGTACCACCTCCTGGGTCACATCCTTTTTTTTTTTTTTCCTTTGTTGCCTTGTTGTTCCCTTGTTTTTTTTTTTATTATTGTTGTTGTTATTGATGTCGTCATTGGACAGAGAAAAATGGAGAGAGATGGGGAAGACAGAGAGGAGGAGAGAAAGATAGACACCTGCAGATCTGCTTCACCGCCTGTGATGCGACTCCCCTGCAGGTGGGGAGCTGGGGGCTCGAACCGGGATCCTTATGCCGGTCCTTGTGCTTTGCGCATGTGCGCTTAACCCACCGCGCTACCACCCGACTCCCCATCCTTTTCTTTATATACTTAATGTTTCAGCTACATTCTCCAAAAAAGTACATATCTATTTAACAAGCTATGTATATATGTCCTCCAATTTTACTGATTCTTTTCATTAACCACACTTCTTAGCAAATATCAGCACATTCATAAGGATAAAATAAATACTATTTTATAATCTATTATGTGAGCCTTAGTCAAATATGAATTTATTCCACAGAATGGAAATGTGGTAAGATGATATATGCAGAACTTTCTCATCTCATTTATATTTACTGGCTTGTCAGAAACATCATGACCTATTCTTCCATAGAGAAATATTTAAAAAGTACATTATGACTTTTCCAACAGCCCAATTCAAGATGGTAGGAGCAGACAGAGAGGGAAAGAGACTTAAAGAGACATCTGCAGCCCTACTTCACCACTCTCAAAGCTTTCCCCTTGCAAGTGGGAACGGGGACTCAAGTCCGGGTCCTTGCACATTGTAACATATGCACTCAACCAGGTGCACCACCACCTGGCCCCATTCTTTGTTCTATCACTATGAAACCCTGAATGAATTATTTAACTACCTTGAGCCTCCATCTCCTGAGGTAAACTCTACTTCATAAGGTATACTGTAAGAACTACATAATATATTAAGAGCCCTCTTTGGGGGCTGGGCAATAGCTAGCAGTTGGGCATACTTTACCATGTACAAGATCATGGGATCAAGCCGAGTCACCACAGGGAAGAGCCAGATAAAAGGGGAAATTTCATGAGCAGTGGAGTAGCACTATGCTACCTACCCTTCTCTGTCTCTTCCCACCTTCTTCTACAGAGAAGAGGGGGATAAAGTCTGCTGGAAGATGTGGAATTGCAGACAATAGGCCTCAGCAAAGCCCTGGGGACCAACAAAAGGAAAAGCCTACCTTAATTCCTGTGACTTAATATCAAGAAATGTTTCCTAAATAACTCTGGGGAAGGAAAAGACATGAAGGAGGCGGTCCACGGAAGTGCACTGGATAAAGAATTGATCTCTCAAGCATGAGGTCCTTAGTTCAAAGCCCAGCAACACATGTACTAGAGTGATGTTCAGTTCTTTCTCTCTCCTCCTATCTTTCTCATTAATAAATAAAATATTAAAGTGAGAGAGAGACTTGAGGGAGTAGGTAATAGTACTGGGGACTATAACAGTATACAATAATGGAGACTTAAGTTGATGATGGGAGTGGTGTGCAGACGCTATCATGGGGAGAGGGGGGTGGTGTCAGGACCAGGTAGTGCTGCAACTGGTGAAGCACACACGGGGACACTTCACGAGCGATGAAGCCGGTACTGCATGTGTCTCTCTCCCTAACTCCCCTTTCCTCTCAATTTCTTTGTGTCCTATCAAAGAAAAAAAAGGGGGAAGAGAGAGGAAATGGCCACTGAGAATGGTGGATTCATAGTGCAGGCACCAAGCCCCAGTGATAACCCTGGAAGAAAAAACAAACTGTACTTGGGACTGGGCAGAGCACACACGTTGCCATGTGCATAGACCTGGGCTCAAGCTTGAGTCACCACCTACCTACCAGAGGGAAGCTTCACAAGTGGTGAAACAGTCAACTCTCTTCAGGGAACTCTCTCTGCCTTTCTCCCCCTTCTCTCTCAATTGTTCTCTGTCCCTATCAAAAAAAGGAACAAAAGGAAAATTAAGACAAAAGAAAAGAAAAACAGTAGACAGGTGCTGTGGAATCGTTGCACAGGCAGTGAGCCCTAGTGATAACCTTGGTGGCAATTTAAATGTATACACATGAAAAAGAGAACTGTACCCATGTACCGAGACTGTTCTATGAACCATGATTTCCGCAATAAAGTGATCTGAAGGAAAAAGAAATGTTTTTCTCCTAAGGGTTTACTCCTTGCTATCGAATTCATCAAGAAATCATTCCAAGTTCTGTCCTCTTTGAAATAGTCGTTCTTTCCTTCATTTAACAAGCTTAAGATTCAGTTCAAACATCATATCCTCTTTGAAGTACAATGGAAAAATTCCCTTAACACTCTCACTTGGTTGCCCCAAAATTTCATTTCAATGTAAGACAATTAATTTCTGTCACTTTTTGCTTCTCCCACTAGACTGAGTTACCCCTGAGCAAGGACCATATATCTCACCTACCTTGATAACTTCACCATTCAGCTGTTTTCAGTGTGTAGGTGATAAAGAAACTGTGCAGAACACCCTGCAGCCATGTGATGCTCATTTGCTTTTGTCTTTTTGTTTTTATTCAGTGCAGGGGATTAAAAGTCAATGCCTCATGAATGCAGGCCTTGCACTCTACCACTGAGCGAGACCTCCCCAACCCTAATTACCTGAGGTTTTAGAAAAACACTTGAGGGGCCAGGCGGTGGCGCAACTGGTTAAGCACACACGACAGTGTGCAAGGATGCAGGTTCAAGCCCCTGGTCCCCACCTGCAGGGGGAAAGCTTCACAAGTGCTGAAGCAGGGCTGCAGATGTCTTTCTTCCTCTCCCCTCTCAATTTCTGTTTCTATCCAATAATAAATAGGTAAATAAAACAAACAAAAAAAAACAAAAAGAAAAACACGGGGGGGGGGGGGTAGATAGCACAATAGTTACGCAAGAAACTCTCATGCCTGAGGCTCCAAAGCCCCAGGTTCAATCCCCTGCTCCACCATAAACCAGAGCTGACCAGTGCTCTAGTAAAAAAAAATAAAGAAAGAAAATAAAATAAAGAAAAACACTTGGCAAGTATGAAACAAACATTTGTTGAATTAAATAGGGGCATACCTGGTTGAGCACACAAATTACATTGCACAAGACTGCACCGTGCCCCCCTATAAGGAAAGCTTCATGAAGTAGGGCTGCAGGTGTCTCTCTTCCCCTGTATCTCCCTCTAGCCTCTTGATTTTTGTCTCTATCCAATAATATTAATTAAAAAATAAACATAAGGGAGTCAGGTAGTAGCACAGCAGGTTAAGTGCATGTAGTGCTAAGGATCCCGGTTTGAGCCCCTGGCTCCCCACCTGCAGGGGTTCACTTCACAAGTGGTGAAGCAGGTCTGCAGGTATCTGTCTTTCTCTTCCCCTCTTCCCCTCCTCTCTCCATTTCTCTCTGTCCTATCCAATAATGACATAACAATAAAACAACAATAAAACAAGGGCAACAAAAGGGAATAAATATTTTTAAAAAACAATAAAAAAATAATAAATAAACATTAATCCTCCAATAAATAAATAAAATCTTTAAGCAGCACCCATAATTCCTACTGAATGAACTAAGATATGGTTTTTCTCTTAATGGTACTGAATCCCTTCCTCACAGTACTTAGCAGAGTCCATAAGACATCCAGGGTTTATAATAAGTACTTTTGGATTGTGGAGTACATGTCACTTTTCCATCCCAGATGATTTTACATTAAATTTAAAAATTATCTTGGTGGGCTGGGAGGCTGCATAGTGAGTAAAGCATCCAACTTACAACCATGAGGTCCTGAGTTCAATCTCCACCCAGCATCATAAGTGCCAGAGTCAAGCCCTGGTGCTCTCTCTATCTATCTTCCTATCAATAAACATTTTTAAAAAAATCACCCTAGTGGATGTGACTTCTGGATGATTCCCAAAAAAAAAGGCATAGAAGAGCAAATACTAGAACCACACTTGTCAGTTGTCTTTGGATTTTTTTAAATAAAAGTGGTAGTGGCTTGTTTCTTCTGTTTTCCTGGGGCTTCACTGCTCCTGACTACCTTTTTCAAATGGATAGAGAGGGAAAGACACCATGGCACCAAAGTTCCCCCCAGTGCCACAGTAATCTGTGCTGTCAGGAATTGTGCAGAGCAAAGAAGACACCCTCCCACGGGAGCTATCTCATCAGCCACTAGTTCACTTCTTTCTAAATCACCTCATTAAGAAACAGAATACCATAAATACCTTTACTTCACTATGAAAAATGCAAATGACACACAAAGCAAAGTTAAGTAACTTTTTGCCAAAGGATCCCCACCCTGCGGTCATGGGGCTGTGGGCCAGCTGGCAGTACCACCTCACTCCTGGGAGGTGGCTGCTTCTCAACGGCAAAACTACATAAATGAAATCTGGAGCGGGGGAGGGAGAGGGAGTCTTCTACAGTAAGGCACATGAACTTTTTAGAAACAGTTATTTTTATAGACTTCGGCTTATGTCAGAAGAGATTTTGAAAAGATCTCAGAAAACTATGTCAGACATCTTAGAACTTTCAAAGTATGCAATAAAACACGAGACTAGATGTAACTTCAGTATTACAAGGGCGGGAGGTACTGCACATTCCTGTATGCACAATCTTCCCGTCAAGTTCAGGCTGATGAGCAGTTAGTTTCCACCAAACTGCCCTTGAGCTGGGCTGGCGCGGAACTGTACCTTGGTCTACCTGTCCATCTCTAAATCTCGACAGCAAACCCTCCCTGGGCCCTTACCATGGTGCCAAGCACTGTGTGGAACATTTTCAGTGAAGCAGCTCACTTTGTACCTACAACGACCCCATGTGGTAGTTAAACCCCCTGCAAGATCCCTACTTTGCAGGTGAGGAAACTCGGGGCCCACGGTCACACGGCGAACAGCACGGCAGGTTTCAGAAAGTCGGCCTCCCAAGCCGCAGCTGGGGCCCCTGCAGGCTGTCGGAACTCTCTTGGGGGGCGCGGAGGGGGGTGTCAAGGCGCCCCCCAACTCTGGCTTGAGTACTGGGGGGAAGGGGCCAGGGCGCTCAGCTGCCAGTCAGCCAAAGCCCTTTCAGCCGGCCACGTCCAGGTGGCCAGGCGCTCGCACCCTCGAGTCCTCGCGAGCCGGTTAAGCTCGGGGTTGCACGTGGATGCTCAGAGTTTGCCCGAGAAGACGCCCGGCACCCGGTCGGGCGATGCTGACACCCCGGGGTGCGGAGGGTTGTGGCGGGAAGTTCGGTGCAGCCCTACCTGTGCGGCCCCCGCGGGGAAGCACACAGGTGCACGGCCGCGCCCCGCCGGCCCAGTTCAGCGACCCCGGAATGGAGGAGGTGAGGAGGGACCCGAGGACCCCGGCCAGCTCCCGCCCGCCCCCAGCCACCAGGTCTCGGGAGAAAGGATGCGGCGCGGCGCGGCGCGGCGCGGGGCGGCGCGGCGCGGCGCGGGGCGGGGCGGGGCGGGGCGGGGCGGGGCGGGGCGCGGCACGGTGGGGGAGGGGTCCCCGCACGGACTCTTCACTCACCCACCGCCTCGCTCTCCTCCCGGCAGGGCTCCGCGGAGCTCACGGCGTGCGTCTCCTCCCGACGCCCCACGTCCGGCCCGGGCGCGCGCTGCAGGAGCGAAGTCGGCGCGAGCGGAGGGTGTGCGACCGAGCGGAGCCGAAAGGGGTGGGGGGGGGTGGGAAGGTCGCTCTCGCCGCCCGGGCCGCCACAGACCCGAGTGCCGCCGGCTCTTCTCAGCCACGGAAGCTGCGGGCCCTCCCACCACACCCGCCTCCTGCGCCGCCCGGAGGAGTGACAGCGACCCCAGCCAATCAGAGACCTCATTGAGGCTGGGACCGGCGAACGAGAAAGAGGGCGGGGAGGGAGGGGTTTGTAGAAGGCGAGAGTGGCGGCGGGACTTCCTGTGACTGACGGCCCGCCGGACCAATGGGCAGCGGGGAAATGACCTCATCTCTGAGGGAAGTCAGGAACTGGCTGAGCGACTGCGATGGGAGGAGTTTGGCGTGGAGCCGGAGGCGGGGCGCTGGGGCCTTAAAGGGGCCGCAGCCCACCGGTTGCCCAGTGTAAGACGGGCTGCGGACCCACGGTGGGCGCCTGTCCCCACTGCCCGGGGGTCTCAGCCCCGCCTAGAGCTCTTGCTGCGTGCGTGCTCTCTACTCCATGTCCATCCTTCCAGGCCCCGCCTGAGACTCGTAAATCGAGACTTCACCCTCGTGCTTCCCCCCCAAAAGAGACAATAAATCGCTAAATTCCACAGCGCCTGGCGCTCCGAATTCCCGCTATAGCCCCGCCCCAGCGAGGCCCTCAGCCTCCTCTGCTCTGAGTCGGAGTCCCCGGCGGCGGAGGGGAGGATGCGGACTCCATGCACGCTGAGATCATCCACTGCCCGAGCGCCTAGGGCTCAGCAAAATCAAAGGGACGCCGGGGGAGCATCCGGAAGAGGGGGACTGCCAGGCGAGGAGATAGCTCAGCTGGCTCAGCTCAGGACGTGTCACCGGTTCGAAACTCGGCAGTGGTGCTTTAGCTTCTCTCCTTCCTGTAAAACTGTCTCATAGGAAATAATGCTATATAATAATAATGCTATTCCACTGCAGAATACTGTGCCCCAGTATGGTTCCGTAGCCCCCATGTCCACTTGGTCAATTCCAAATTATATTCCTCCATGAGGATAATTTCTGGAACCATCCGTTCCACCCCGGTTCCATGGCTGCCAGTTCTTAGCAACATCTCCCCGCCAGATATTCGTGGGGATGCGGCATCATCTAAGTTCATTTCCCACGTCTACGCTCAACCGGACCTGCCAATATACGCGGATAGGATATCTTCGCCCACCCTGTCCAACGCTTGACGTCTCATCACCCAATCTGGTCCCCTACGCCTACACTGAACTTCTCTGTTCCAGACTCTTGGAAACAGAGTTGGCACTCAGCTGAGGTCAAGAACAAACACCTCATCACAGACCCTTGCAAGCGTCAACCCGGCTTTGACCTAGCACGTTATGATTGGGCCCTCCTCAATCGCTATCGAACAGGCCATGGCCGGTGCGCCGCTGTGTTCCATCGCTGGGGAGCCAGAGATGACCTGAACTGCCCCTGCGGCTCCAGACAGACTATGACCCACATAGTCAACGACTGCCACCTCTCCAGATTCAAAGGAGGTCTCGAAACTTTACATCAGGCTCAACTTGACGCTGTTGCCTGGCTACGGAAGAAGGGCAAACGCTAGAAGAAGAATAGGAAATAAGTCAAGGGCGATCCGGGAGGTGGCCCAGTGGGTAAAGCATGAGGTCCTGTGTTCAATCTCCAGCAGCACATGTACCAGAGTGATGTTTGGTTCTTTCTTCTCTCCTACCTTCTTCAGAATAAAAATCTTTTTAGGGGCCGGGTGTTGGCGCACCTGGTTGAGCGCACGCATTGCAGCAAGGAACCAGGTTCAAGTCCCTGGTCCCCACCTGCAGGGGGAATGCTTCACAAGTGGTAAAGCAGGGCTGCAGGTGTCTTTCTGTCTCTCTCCCTATCTCTCCCTTCCCTCTAGATTTCTGGCTGTCTCTATCCAATAAACAAAGATAATAAAAGTAAATTAAATATATATATATATATATAAATCTTTTTTAAAAGATTTTTTAAAAATCTAAAAAGTGCAGCGGGTTAAGCACACATGGTGCAAAGCGCAAGGACTGGCTTAACGATCCCCATTCGAGCCCCCAGCTCCCCACCTGCAGGGGAGTCGCTTCACAAGCAGTGAAGCAGGTCTGCAGGTATCTGTCTTTCTCTTCTCCTCTCTATCTTCCCCTCCTCTCTCCATTTCTCTTTGTCCTATCCAACAACAACAACATCAATAATAACTACAACAATAAAGCAACAAGAGCAACAAAATGGGAAAAATAGCCTCCAGGAGCAGTGGATTCACAGTGCTGGCACCAAGCCCCATTGATAACCGTGGAGGCAAAAAAAAAAAAAAAAATTTTTAATTTAAATTTTTTTTTTGCCCCAGGGTTATTTCTGGGGCTCGGTGCCTGCACTAGGAATCCACTGCTCCTGGAGGCTATTTTGTTGCCCTTCTTGTTGTGCTTGTTGTAGTTGTTAATGTTGTCATAGCTGTTGTTGTTGGATAGGACAGAGAGAAATGGAGAGAGGAGGGGAAGACAGAGAGGAGAGAAAGATAGACACCTGCTGACCTGCTTCACTGATTGCGAAGCGACCTCCTGTAACTGGGGAACCAGGAGCTCAAACCCGGGTCCTTACGCTGGCCCTTGTGCTTTGTGCCATGTGCGCTTAACCCACTGTGCTCCCGGCCAACTCCCAAAAAAAAAAACGAAAACTTTTTTTAAAAGGAAATAAATCAAGGAAGGGTACTGCTCTAGAATGACTTATGACTTCCACAAGTATAGTAAGAGAGAGCCTCTCTTTTGCATAAATGTTATGCTCTCTCCCTGTCCCCACAATGTGCAAGTAAAGCAAGATATTTGGTGGCGAGTGCCTTACCATCCCCCAGCAATGGAAGGGGACCCAGAAAAAAGAAACAATTCCAACTTGGTAGAATAGGAAACAAGGGGGAAGTGCTTTCCTAAAAGCTCCCTAGGGATGGAGTCACCAAGCCGCATTGGAGGGAGGAGTAACAGTAGCTAGTGGAAGAAGGCCAGAACATTCTTCCCTGTTTCTGGAGGAGCCCTATGAATGTTGTGACTCTGACTGAAAAGGCTGGAAAGAGAGACTCCCCCACCCACCCAGGGGCTAAAGTCAAAGTGGCCCTGGGTATTCCTGATTATTCATCTATAAGTCAGCTCCAAGTATCAACAGGTATCAACAGGTCCTCGTAAGTGCTTAGTCACATACCTTTCCTAAGGCAAAAGTCAAAATTCCTGATCAAATTATTAATTCAGTAAATATTTCTTGAGAAAGACATTGAAGGAGTAAAACAAAAGAGATCATTCCTGCCTGCTGCCCTGGGGACACTTCCCCAGAAGTATTGTGTGTGTAACGGGTGGGAGGTTATGGCCAGTAAGGATATGACTGTATTACCAAAAAGTATATCCCAAGCACTCTGCTTTGAAAAAGACTCAGGTGAGCCTCAGAGGAGAAAGTACTGACAATCGGAGTAATTGGCTTGAAACAAATTTCCTCCAGCTAAGACTGGGGTGGGGCATTCCAGTGTTCACCTTGACACAGCCCCATGAAAAAGACAAGGTGAGAAGGAACCACAAGCTGATTAGTCATAGACAAGTACTCATATGTACTCATTCACAACTCCACACACATGGAAAGTGCTCAAAATAGCTTTATTCTTGTATGGGAGGACTTAGTTTGCATATATATATTTGCCTCCAGGGTTGCAGCAGGGGCTGGGTGCCTGCACTATGTATCCACTGCTCCTGGTGGCCATTTTTTTCTTTTTATTGGATAGAACAGAGAGAAATTGAGAGAGGAGGGGAGATACAGAGGGAGAGACAGAGAGATACCTGCAGACCTGCTTCACCGCCTGTGAAGCAACTCCCCCACAGGTGGGGAGCCAGGGACTTGAACCAGGATCCTTAAACAGGTCCTTGTGCTTTGTACTATATGCATTTAACCCGGTGTGCCATAGCCCAGCCCCCAAATATATTCTCTATATCTGTGTATGTATTTTCTATATATGTATATATATTTATAAGGTATCAATATATGTATTTCATATTTTTGCCTCCTGTGCATTTTGCACCAGTGATTCCATCACTCCTAATCAGTTTCCTTTAGAGAGCGATAGACAGAGTTACCACCAGTTCTGAGCCTTCCCTGTGTGTAGAGCTCCATGTGGTACCAGGGACTTGAACCCTGGTTTTCACACAAAATAATGTGGGTGGTCCAAGGCCAGTGAAATAGCTCACTTGGAGAGTGCACTGTTTTGAGTGTGTGTTACCCAGGTTCAAGCCCAGCCCCCTCTGCATTGGAAGAGGCTTCCTTACCGTGGTGTCTTTCACTCTCTTTCTCTGTCCCTATCTAAAAGAAGAAGAAAATGTGTTAGTGAACCATCTCCTGATGCCCTCTTCTTTTTAGCAACACCAAACCACTCCTCTTATCACCCACTGAGATCCTTTGGTGTGGCCTTTGGGTTCATTTATTTATTTAGTCAACTAGTTAGTATGTGTGTTTGTTTGTTGGTAGAGGATGGGGGGAGACAAGAAGAGACACCTGAATCACTACACCACCTGTCATAAGGCGTCCCTCTCTACAGGTCTTGTTTGGTGCTCTTATAGGGGTCAAACTCTGAATCACTACGCTACCTGTCATAAGGTGTCCCTCTCTACAGGTCTTGTTTGGTGCTCTTATAGGGGTCAAACTCTGAATCACTACGTTACCTGTCATAAGGTGTCCCTCTCTACAGGTCTTGTTTGGTGCTCTTATAGGGGTCAAACTCTGAATCACTACGCTACCTGTCATAAGGTGTCCCTCACTACAGGCCTTGTTTGGTGCTCTTATAGGGGTCAAACTCAGGCTTGTGATGGCGTATGGACTTTATATGTTGAACTAACTTCTGGGCCCTAAAATTGTGTGTGTGTGTGTGTGTGTGTGTGTGTGTGTGTCCCCTCACCAGGCTCAGTACTGGCCTAGTGGTGCTAGCGATTGAACCTGGAAACTCTGGTGCTTCAGATATGAAAGCCTTTTTTTTAATATTTATTATTTATTTTCCCTTTTGTTGCCCTTCTTGTTTTTTATTCTTGTTGTAGTTAATGTTGTTATTTATGTTGTTAGGACAGAGAGAAATGGAGAGCGGAGGGGAAGACAGAGAGGGAGAGAGAAAGACAGACACCTACAGATATGCTTCACCGCCTGTGAAGAGACTGGGGAACCGGGGGCTCGAACCGGGATTCTTATGCCGGTCCTTGCACTTTGAGCCACCTGTGCTTAACCCACTGCGCTACCGCCTAACTCCTGTATGAAAGCCTTTTTATGTGGGGCCAGGCACTGACTTATCCTGTAAAGCAAAGATGTTCCCATACACAAGAACCCTGGTTCAAGCCCCACCCCTACTGAAGGGGAGATGCGTCAGAATCGAAGCAGTGTTGTAGTTATCTCTTTTCTCTTTCAATCTCTATCTTCTCTCCTCCCCTCTCAACTTTTCTGTGCCTCTATAAGAAAAAGAAAGAAAGAAAGAAAGAAAGAAAAGAAAGAAAGAAAGAAAGAAAGAAAGAAAGAAAGAAAGAAAGGTCAGGAGGCTAAGTGCATGTGTTACCATGCACAGGGACCTGGATTCAAGTCCCCAGCCCCCACCTGTAAGGGGAAGCTTCACAATTAGTAAAGCAGGAATGTGGATGTCTCTCTTTCTCCCTCTCGATCCTCCTTCCTTCTCAATTCCTCTCTGTCCCATCAAATAAATATTACAAAATAAAAGTAGGGAGTTGGGCCATAGCGCAGCGGATTAAGCACAGGTGGTGGAAAGCGCAAGGGCTGGAGTAAGATCCCGGTTTGAGCCCCCAGCTTCCCATCTGTAGGGGAGTCGCTTCACAAGTGGTGAAGCAGGTCTGCAGGTGTCTATCTATCTATCCCCCTCTCTACCTTCCCCTCCTCTCTCCATTTCTTTCTGTCCTATCCAACAATGACAACAATAATAACTACAACAATTAAAAAAAAACAAGGGGAACAAAAGGAAATAAATATTTTCTAAAAATTTTAAATAAATAAATAAATAAAAATAAATGGGATAGGAAGGTTGATGGTGCTATCTCCTGAGCCCAATGTATGGATTTCTTCTCAATGATCTACCTCACACTAATCTCTGATTTTGAGTCTGATATTAACTCATAAAGTCTCACAGAGAACATCTTATTCCACTAGTTGTGGCAACATTACACATTTTTTCTTTATATTTATTCCCTTTTGTTACCCTTGTTCTTTTTTTATTGTTGCAGTTGTTGTTGTTGTCATCGTCGTTGTTGACTAGGACAGAGAAATGGATAGAGGAGAGGAAGACAGAGAGGGAGAGAAAGATAGACACCTGCCTGCTTTCACCGCCTGTGAAGCAACTCCCCTGCAGGTGAGGAGCCTGGGGCTCAAACCGGGATCCTTCCGCTGGTCTTTGCGCTTTGCATCACGTGTGCTTAACCTGCTGCACTACTGCCCGGCCCCTAACATTACAAATTTTTGAAGATAACAGTGACCCCTTTCCTATCCCTCTACCTATTTCCCAAAACAACAAAGATGAAGTCCTTGTTCCTTTTTTTTTTTTTTTTTTGCCTCTAGGGTTATTGCTGGAGCTCGGTGCCTGCACTAGGAATCCACTGTTCCTGGAGGCTATTTTTAACCTTTTGTTGCCCTTGTTGTTTATTGTTGTTGTTATTGCTGTTGTTATTGCTGTCATTATTGTTGAATAGGACAGAGAGAAATCGAGAGAGGAGGGGAAGACAAAAAGGGGAGAGCAAGACACCTGCAGACCTGCTTCACTGCCTGTGAAGTGACACACACACACACACACACACACACACACACACACACACACACCTGCCCCACAGGTGGAGAGTGGGGCTCGAACTGGGATCCTTAAGCTGATCCTTGCGCTTTGTGCCATGTGTGCTTAACCTGCTGTGCTACTGCCAGGTCTGAAGTCCTTTTTTCTTACCATCATTTGAGATGATTGTCTCCATATGACTCATTATCCTAACAGTTTCTTGTGATGCCTTTCAGTTTGTCAAGATCTAATGGTTGCATGTGTTATACCAGTCCATCCAGTAGACATTCTCTTTCTTTCTGGGAGACACTCCTTGCCTGTTCTGGACACTATCACCAGAGGCTGATGGCAGGCACTACTCACCTTTCCAGGAGTGAGCACTTGGCACAGTGCTGACCAATCAAAAAGGGTTGCTCCCCACCTACTAACCCCCAGTAGTTGTAGTGATTAGTGTAGGGGAAAGCATGGGGTCCAAGGCAATCCAATTAGAATGAGTCCTGGGACTTGTGATAAAGCTGCTGGGACAGCAATATATATATATATATGATAGAGACAGAAAGGAATTGAGAGGAAAGGGGGAGAGAAAGAGCAAGAGAAGGAAAGACACTTGCAGGACTGTTTTACCAGTTGTGAACCTTTTCCCCGCAGGCGGGGACCAGGGGCTTGAACCTGGATCCTTGAGCATTGTAACATGTGCACTCAACCAGGTGTGCCACTGCATGTCCTCTGACAATAGCATTCTTACACTGGATTTGCTAAACTGCCCAGCTATTACCTGCAGCTGATGAGGAAGATGGGAAGATCTTGTTTGAGAATAAGGCCAACTTGAAAACTATCAGCTGGGCGTGACAGCATAAAGGTTATGCAAAAAGACTCATTTCTGAGGCTCCAAAAGTCCCAGGTTCAGTCTTCCACACCACCAAAAGTGAGAGCTGAGCAGTGCACTGGTTAAAAAAAAGGGGGGGGGGTAGGGCAGTAGCACAGTGGGTTAAGCACACATGGCGCAAAGCGCAAAGACTGGCGTAAGGATCTGGGTTCGAGCCCTGGCTCCCCATCTTCAGGGAAGTCATTTCGCAAGTGATGAAGCAGGTGTCTATCTTTCTCTCCCCCTCTCTGTCTTCCCCGCCTCTCTCCATTTCTCTCTGTCCTATCCAACAATGACAACATCAACAACAATAATAACTACAACAACAATAAAACAACAAGGGAAACAAAAGGATAAATAAATAGTAATAATAAATTTTTTTTAAAAAGACAATTAACTGTTTGATTTCTTAAGTGTCTTGGGTCAGAGTCCTTATGTATAAGAAAGATCCAGTGAACCAGATTTATTGTGGGGAATAAAATCCCATAATAAAGAAGTTGATTAGGAAAGGGGACAATCTGTCGTGGCCTGGAGCTGATCCACAGATGAGCACCCTGGACTTGAACCCCCGCACACACACACATAGAGCAATGAGCAGTTTTCTTTACCCCAGCAACAGCCAGTTCTTATATACGGGCTTTGAAAGGGTTAAGTCTCTCAGAACTGCTCCCTTCTGCTGATGCAATTCTCTGGACTACGGGCATCTGGAAACCCTTAGCTGTCTACACTCAGAGCAGCTGGGGCATAGGTGCACTGAGTTGTGGAAGGAAGTATGGGAGCAAGATCACTGTGGACCAATACTACCCCTTCCCAGTTGGATTTCTGTTTCTTACAGACAAAACATGTCTATAAAATACTAAGGAGCTATCTGACCATCAGAATACATTAGCCTTTCTTAATCTGATTCCATGCATCCATGAGTACTCTAGATAATTACACTAGTAAACTTAGAGACTGCCATGACCCTAGACTCAAACTGACTTTTTCTTTTTCCTTTCACTCTCTCTCTCCCCCTTTCCATATATACGTAAATAGAATCTCCAGGGTTATTGCTGGGGCTCACTGCTGGCACTACAAATCCACCACTCTTAGCAGCCATTCCCCCCCCCCCCATTTTTTATTTGATAGGACAAAGAGAATTTTTTTCTTTCTAATCTTTATTAGATAGAACAGAGAGAAATAGAGAAAGGACAGGGAGACAGAGAGGAGAAACACTGACACCTGCAGACCTGCTTCACTACTTGTGCAGCAGACCCCCTGCAGGTGAAGAACAGGGTCTTGAACCCTGGTCCTTGCACTTGGTAATATGTGCAATTAACTAGGTGCACCACCAGCCAGCCCCCAGACAGAGAGAAATTGAGAGTGAAGGGGAAGATAGAGAGGGAGAAAGATAGACATCTGTGGACCTGTTTCACTTGTGAAACATCCCTGCTGCAGGTGGGGAGCGGGGATTTGAACCCCGATCCTTGCGCATAATACCATGTTGGTTAACCGGAGCCACCTGCCCCGTTTTCTCTTTCACTTTTTCTTCTTTTTTTTTTAGATTTATTTATATATATATATTTATTCCCTTTTGTTGCCCTTGTTGTTTTATTGTTGTAGTTATTATTATTGATGTCATTGTTGTTGGATAGGACAGAGAGAAATGGAGAGAGGAGGGGAAGACAGAGAAGCAGAGAAAGATAGACACCTGCAAACCTGCTTCACCGCTTGTGAAGCGACTCCCCTGCAGGTGGAGAACTGGGGGCTCAAACCTGGATCCTTATGCCGGTCCTTGCTCTTTGTGCCACGTGCGCTTAACCCGCTGCGCTACCGCCTGACTGCCTCTTTCACTTTTTCTAATGCAATTCCAGGGAGTGAACCTAGGCCTTCCTTTGCACATGGATGATACTACTGAGTAATCTTCCAGGTTCAGATCTCTGTTTCTTATTTCTAGAAACAGAGGAGAAGAGGGACAGACACAGAGGGGAAAGAGATGTCACAGCACCATGTCCCTATCCATGGAGCTCTCCCAGTGACATTCATGGTGTTTCTATGGGATGGCAGGATTCAAACCCAGGGCCTTGTACACGATAAAAGCATGTGCTGTAGCCATTGGGCTATCTCCAGCCACTCTTGTTTCTCAAGTCTTTGTTTAGCTTGCTCCATTTGCCTAAAAAAATCCTCATTTTAGCTTATCTAGTCAAATCCCAACTCATATCCTACTACTTCCAAGAAGTCCTCCAGGAGTCTTCCACCCTAAATAGATCTTTTCCTTCTCCTACAATCCCTAGCTCCTACTTTGCCAAGTACACTGCTGCACACTGTAGCTACATTTCACCCTGTGGTAACCCTGAGGTGATGCTACAATGAGCCCTATTTTTCATATCAGAACAAGAGATTTAGAGAGGTTCTGTAAATAACTCAGTATCACACAGCTAAAAACTACCAAAGTCAGGGTACAGAAGTTAAAATTAGAAGTCTGGATACAATTCAATAAACATTTGTTGGCTATGCACAAGGAAGTAGAGGAAATATAAAAGTAAAATAGTCAAGCTTGCGTGCAATCAACAGGGCCACAGGGAGACAGTATAAGGGTCATGCAACAGACTTTGATGCCTCAGCAGCCCAAGATGTGGCACAGTAAATAAAGAGTTGGACTTTCAAGTGTGAAGTTTCTTGGCATCACATGTGCCAGAGTGATACTCAGGTTCTCTCTGCCCCCATACCCCACTAATAAGTAAAAATTTGAAAGAAAAAAAAAGACTTTCAGGGGGCCAGATGGTAGCACACCAGGTTAAGCACATGTAGTACGAAGCACAAGGACCCACCCAAGGATCCCAGTTCGAGCCCCCAGCTCCCCACCTGCAGGGGAGTAGCTTCACAAGTAGTGAAGCAAGTCTGCAGGTGTTTATCTTTCCCCCTCTCTTACTTCCTCTCTCAACTTCAGTCTGTCCTATTCTTTTTTTTTTAATGATTTTATTTACTTATTAATGAGAAAGATAGGAGGGGATAGAAAGAACCAGACACTACTCTGGTACATGTGCTTCCAGGGACTGAACTCAGGATTTTCACTGTGCCATCTCCTGTAATACCTCTCTGTCCTATTCTATAAAAAAGAAAGAAAGAAAGAGAGAAAGAAAGAAAGAAAGAAAGAAAGAAAGAAAGAAAGAAAGAAAGAGAAAATGGCCTCTAGGAATAGTGGATTCGTAGTGCAGGCACCAAGCCCCAGTGATAACCCTTGAGGCAAAAAAAAAAACAAAAAACAATCTTTCAGACTTTCATTCTTTGAGTCTCTGAGGTCCCTGGTTCAATCCCCAGCACCACAAGCCAGAGCTGAATAAACACAAAGCCCATGATTGGTATCTATATCAACCGCATTATAAAGACAGCAGAAATGAAAGAAGTAGTGAAACATGCAGTAAGACCACACTGAGGAGTTTGTTTGACAAACAAGAATGAGGTGAAGCCCTCCAACTTAGAGAATATTGTGTGTAGTACCATGGAAGGAAAACATGGCATGTGTTTGGGCAAGGGAGTTGTCTGGTTTGTTTGGAAGACTTGGAAAATTGGTTGAGGCCCTATTGTAAAAAGGTAAGAATGCCAAGACAAGGTTGCTATTAGGCTTTTAAAAACAGGATATGACCTGTATCTTTTCTTTTCTTTTCTTTCTTCCTTCCTTCCTTCCTTCCTTCCTTCCTTCCTTCCTTCCTTCCTTCTTCCTTCCCTTTATTCCATCAGGATTATTGCTGGGGCTCAGTGCTTGCATGACTCCCATGTTTCTAATAGTCATTTTTTTAAATAGAGAATGAGAGAGAGAGAGATAATAAGACAACTACAGCACTACTCCTCTACTCCTGAAGCTTCCCCCACCTCCATCCCTGTAGGTGGGGACTGGGGGCTTGAACCCTGGTCCTCAAACTTGATAATATGTGTGCTTTATTGAATGAGACACCTAAACTGTGTGTATGTATGTGTATATATTTATTTATTTATTTATTTTTGCCTCCAGGGTTATCACTGGGGCTTCGT